>NW_019392836.1:617141-747141 GCF_000648675.2 Cimex lectularius | reverse complement strand
ACGATCTTTTAAAATGGTATTTATTTTCAACGTAACAAATATACCGCTTACCTTCTACTTAAAACATATATATGTTGGGGGAATGCATATGAAAATGCAAAAGCCAATAACAGTCATATAGAAAAATTTATTCGTGCAATGTTTTATAAATACATAATGGAACACTATTCCTCAATTATCACATTTTACCAGTACCATCCCTTTGCCCTTCCGAACCTTGAGGTCTTTTTTAGAGAAATGGAAATTATATCGACAAATATAATATGAGATGTACTATAAATAGCGTGTTGCCCTAACCAAAATCAACTTTCATCTTTCAATAATTAATCTTTATGTAAGGTATTGGTTGAGATAAAAAAGTTAGTGTCACGAGCGGGATTCGAACCCACGATCTTCGACTAAATACACCTCTGCTCTACCATTTGAGCTATCGTGACCTCGATCCACTAGGATACCAAATCTCCATCTCAACCTCACCTTCCGAATTTTCCCTCCTTTTGATGAAGTATATCATCACTAATGCTCTCCGTGGCTATTTCATTTGTCGCCGAAATAGATTACACGACATTTGAAAAATGGCAAAAAAGATGGAAAATTCGAAAGGTTGGGTAGAGATTGGAAGTTGGTGTCCGATTGGATCGATGTCACGATAGCTCAAGTGGTAGAGCAGCGGCGTATTTAGCCGAAGGTCGTGGGTTCGAATACCGCTCGTGATATTGATTTGTAGTAGCATCTGCGGAGAGTACCTACACAAAATAAACTGTAGGGCATCTCCAAATTGTGAGACATGCGATGAACCTAAAAGCAAAAAAAAAAGCCAAAATCTAACGGATCAAATATACGAGAAATAACATGTTACGTTTGTTATAGTGGCTAAACAATCTTTAAACTCAAAATAATTGGTGAGCGAGTTCCAATGAAACCCCAAAACTGAGCAGGAAGGGTTTTTCATTCTGAAACGTTTTAATCCTTGAAGGCTCAGGATTGCCCACAAGCAATTCGGGCCTATTGGACGATCACTTGTGAGATTAAACCCACCAGATTGGAATAAATCCAACGATTTCATAGAAGTCACAAAATCGTCCATGTCCATACCGAAAACCTTTTGTCCTTTTCGTTAGCCGAATGTTTTACGGTTCTAAGGGCCAAAAATGGTGGCGACGACAATCCGAAAGCTATTTTGTTCAATTCAAACATCTGAAGAGATTCTTCCGAGGAAGATCTTCACAAAAACCTTTTATACTTCCTATGTTCAGGGCTTAACCAAATTTGACGATACATTTAATATCTAAACTTACTGCAACCAAAAACCATCGGAAATGAACCAACAGACTAAAAACATCCATCTGTAGTTTAGAACCAACAGACTAAAAACATCCATCTGTATTTAGGCCCAACCAACAATAGGTCATTTAACGATTTTCCCGATGTGGTTTTAGCAGTCGCGTCAAAGACAATACCCAACGGTGTAATGGAGCTTTAGGGCTTGAAAATCCCGTGGTAGGGAATAAAATAAATGCTGTTGAAATAATCCAGCATGACTAGCTTATAAACAAGTTCCAAACTAGAGGGACTATCCAATTTTTTCTCACTTTTGTCCCAAATGATATCCCGCAACAATATGGTTTTGTAAATTCGGTTATCAAAACGAGAACAGATCAATTTAAAATAAGAAAACAACAAATTTAATGGCTTTGTAAAAAATAAGTCAGTATCCACCAATATTTGAATCTATCAGAAACACATTATAGATGTATTTCATAAACAGTTATGTCGATTCAATTTACACAAGACCTTGCAAAAGCATTTGACACATCATGACATTTTGATAGCGTAGTTGGAGGCATAAGGTTTTTATGACAGTTTTCTCTGATGGTTTCACTGTTATCTGGAAAATAGTTCGAAATAGTCCAACTTAATTTTCCTGTATTTTTTTAAATTTAGTTACTTCAGGAGTTTCTCAGGGCTTCATTACGACTGTTTTCTTATTTTTATAAAGGACATTTCCTCTGTGCTTAATTATATAAATTTTCTTCTCTTTGCTGACACTCGAAAATTTTTAAACCTGTTCCTCCTCCAAAACAATTTAAATTCTCTTTACTCTTGGTGTTTAGATAATAATCTAAATTAATTATACTTTTACTCTTAATACTTCAAAGAGGTTCTTCCGCTTCTCAAGTTGCAATAATTCTAGCAACTATACTTACACAATCGATGACACCTTCTCCAGTCAAGTAACATTGTTATGCATGAATATAGACACACATGAAACCAGTCGTAAAAACATGATATTATATTTCTCCATAAATATAAAAATACTACACATAAACTGTCGAGAACTCCTCAAATTAATTGAGTTTATATTTGATCTCAGAATACCAGAAACCCTCAAACCTTCAACGTAGGTACAATAAGAACAATTAAACTTATTAGACTAATTATGTGTGTTGATTTGGTAGTTTAAAGAAATTGTTTTGAGGGAAGTTAAGTTTGAAATTTTTTGGAAAGTTATGAAGTGTCCCTTTATAAATGGTGGTCGAAATTTTTGCGATGTGTCTTTGTTACTTTCGCGCAAGTACTGAAGGTTAGTTAATAGTTTTGTCCATCAATGTCTGTGGATTTCTGGTTGCTAGATTATTCTGTAAGGGGTAATGAGCAGACAAAATTTGTAGCCATAATTTTTTCTTGAAATTCTATTAGGTATGCTTTCTGTTCATCTGATCCCTTTTCCATAAGTATTTTTGCTCTGAACAAGTCAAACTTGTCTTTTATTAGATTTAATGATCTGAAAGGGTTTTTATTATTGGCCGGTCCTTTCCTATCATCAAACTCTTTGATTAAAAACTGATTCAACTCATTCCAATTGGCATATTGTACGTTCCTTAAGGCTTGCCCGATCTGTTAGTTTGTTTTTGATGTGTATGAAGGCTACTCGGCTCATGATCAGGATTAATATCCATTAATTATTAACTCATTTATTTGAGATGATAATCGTGAAATTGCTCAACTTTTGACATTCATCCTGACCATTTTAGTGAGATCAAAAACGTGTTGAAAAAGTGTTCTATTTTTTCGACCGAAATTTTTTTTTATTAGGGACGCTCATTTTGAATTAAAGTAAACAGCGAAACCACAACACACTGATTGTGTTTATCTTAACTTACTATGTTCCAGTAATACCACTCGCTATCAATGTAAATATATTTTCAATTTCAAAATGGCTAAGAGTTCCCACTGCGCAGTATACCTGCCTCTATAGTATATGTTATCTGCCAGCATTGTCAAGCTCTATACTGGATCCAAGCATTTAATCTCGGAAAATAAAAATTGCTTTTGTTGCCCAACGGAGTAAAATTAAACGCCCTTCTAAATAAAACAAAGATAGAACAATAAATCCTACCCAAAAAAGGACGGTCGGTTCTAACGAAACCAGAAGAACGTGTAGTCAGAAAATCGGGCCAAGTCATTACCAATGTTAGTGGACTGTATTTATGACTTTTAAAAAATTAAATAAATAAATAAACAAACGAACGGTATCATAAAGCTTTATCATACCATATCATAGGAATCAGAGAACTGGCCCAAATCTTCTTGGGAGTACCAAAGATTTTACAGAAATGTTAACGGGTATAAGTGGACTGTATTTGTAAACTTAAATAAAAAAATTAAATAAATAAATAATCAAACGAACTGTATCAAAAGCAGTATCATACCATATCATAGGAACCACAGAAATGACCCAAATCTTCTTCTTGGGAGTACCAAAGATTTTACAGAATGTATTTGTTAGGGTATAAATGGACTGTATTTGTAAATTTAAAAATAAATAAATAATTAAACGAACGGTATCCTAAAGCTGTATCAAATCATATCATAGGAATCACAGAACTGGCCCAAATCTTCTTGGGAGTACCAAAGATTTTACAGAAATGTATTTGTTAACGGGTATAAATGGACTGTATTTATAAATTTAAAAATAAATAAATAATTAAACGAACGGTATCCTAAAGCTGTGTCAAATTATACCATAGGAATCACAGAAATGGCCCAAATCTTCTTGGGGGTACCAAAGATTTTACAGAAATGTATTTGTTAACGGGTATAAGAGTACTGTATTTGTAAATTTAAAAAAAAATTAAATAAATAATCAAACGAAAATTATACCAAAACAATATCAGTTAAAGAAACTTTGTTTTTTGTAATAGTATATTTAAAAAAATTTTTTTAAAAGGAATTCACACATTTAATTTTTTATTCTAGGGTAAGAAAATAATATGCAGGATAGGAATATGTCAGATTAGATATATGGAAATTTACAAAAACTAAAAGACGCTCTCAGTAAAGTAGGTTAAAAAACTTTTTAATAACAACTTTTTTAGCACCTTTTAAAATCCTTAAAAACTAACTTTTTGAGCCAACGAAAAAGAGACATTGTTGGGCTGGATTAGATAGGGCAATTGTTTTTTTCTCCAGTGTCCTGTTGTTCCACTTAAAAATGTATAGCTTTTATCCAAATCTAATGTTATGTCAACCGTTGGAAAGCTGGATAGCTCTGTTTTAAGCCAATGTTAATAATATTTAGATTTTATGTCATTATAGGAGAGAAAATCAAGGATGAAGACCACAAAAAAACCTTCAGGCGTTTTATTTTATATCTCAAATTGTAATTTGTTTTCGGTGATTTATTTCATTTCATGCAATTTAACGATCTAAACCCCTTTAAAGTTTCCCGAGGATCGGTGGAATCATTTCAAAGTTAGTTAGACGTAAAAAGGAACTTTTTTCATTTTACCAAAAATTTATATTCAGGGTTTTTTCGGTGTGGGAAAAACGGATGTCTATTTTGTTTCTTGATAAGAAAATATCTTAGCCTATTTTTTCTACGTCGCTCGGTCAAAAATTATGTATTTCAATATCTACGATCCTACCTAGCTGCCAAATACAATTTTGACGTAGTGAACAAGCAATGTAGCAAAATAGGATGAAATATTTTTCTACCAAGGGTCAAAGTAGATTTTCTTTTTTGCAGCCTCAAAATTCCATGAATATGTAGGCATTATGGGAGGAAAAAATCCACAATATCCTATCCAAAGGCTTTCATTTTTTTGGAAAAATCACAAAAATAGTTATAATAACTGACTGTTGTAGATAATTTTATTATCTGACAATATTTGAAAGATCGTTGGTAAAATTATTGATAACATTAACTCATCATGAAATGTAAGCCAAATTATGCTGGAATCTATTCCAGATTGCATAAAAACGTATTGTAAGCGCCCATTTCGTCATGTCGTTTTATTACTTTTATTGCATTCCAGAATCCAATAATACATTAAGCGTTAATAAAATGAATTTGTAATTGGTAAATTTCGTGATAAATTGATTTTGCATTATTCTGCTTATTGGTGATGACACTCAAGTAAACGGTACGATCAGGAATAATAATGTTTTAACGAATTCATTGCAATAAATTGTATACACGATATATTTAAGAATACGCAGACGCTTAAGACTTAAGGTTTGAAAAAAGTCCGAAAAGTACGAGCATAAGCGGACCCGAACACCAACTATCCGAATTACAGGCAAAATCGGCTTAAAAAACTCGACAAATAATTTTTCTCGTTTTTCCAACAAAGTTTACCTTTTTTCGAATCATCTTCGGAAAACGTTTGCAATCGGTGAAAAGCGAACGAAGAGAGCCAAGAACATCGAGTTTTCCCGTGAATCGAGTACAGATAATCGATCTGAACGATGTCCGACGGGGGAGATCACTAAGCGCTTCTCTAGTTCTCTTGGTTCAGTCCGTGCCAGACAGCCGCTATGTTAACAACCATAATCCTTTTCTGTAAGTAGCATAAAACAAAATCATCAAAACAAAAGAAATATGCATATCCTATACACATATACTTGTACAATTACAATTTTTGAAGGTGGGGATTTTTCTAAATATTTCTTTCGAGACTAATCCAGTATTTAATTCGATCGCGGTTTTGTAAATAAATTTAAATTAAAATAGTATAACGGATGGAAGAGAGGGAGATAAAAAGAACGAGACTCAAGGTGAAGGAAGACCGGTTATTCGATTATTTTTTTGTTATACAAAGGATTAATTGAATTCTTCATTTTTTCTCAGTGATTCAGATTTATTATATGTACTTTGTAGTCGTCGGTTGATTTATTGCGTCGGTTTATTTCATTTTATTAATTTAAAAGCGCAATAAACAAACACTGCCTCTGTGCTTTGATTTTTTTTAACCTATTAAAGTAAAACCTACTATTAATAAAACAACCCATGGTTTATTTATCACTTAGTTTTTATAGTGATATCTGTTAATATTGAAAATAAGATCAGTTTTATGACGTTATCTCTTTGAAATTGACGTAGGTCATTTGTCTGATATTCGTTATTTTATCTTGAGAGGTTCTATGAAACAAAGGATGCAAAGGATTCTGAAGTCCTTTTATTCAGGACTTGAATGTGTCTCGCGGCTTGTTTGTCCGAGAATCAAGGCCGAAACGGCTTCTTTCCTGCTTCCTCGACTTTGCAAATCTCTCGCAGGTTTCCGGAAAGTCCGTATTTTGTGCAATTGTCTTGACCGGATTTTTGCAAATTCAGAAGTTGTTTGGGCTTTTTTTTATATGCCGGTTTGAGAAAAGATTGCAAATTTGGGCAAAGTGGAAAAATGTCGGGGTTTTTTTTTCCTTCGCGAACCCATTTCTCGTCTTGTTTCCAGTTTTAGCCGTAGGAAAACCTGTTTTAAACTTGACCCGAAAAATTTCAATACACCGTGTAGGGGAAGAAATTCGCCTGTTTTTTTTTCTTTTTAGGGTAAAAATTTGAAAAATTCGCGACGGAGTTTCAAAACATGTTTACCATACAGGCAGGTTCAGGACTCCTTGAGGATTTATTTTTACCTCGGACAAACAGTATTAAAATATGATTTGAGAAACATCTTTATCATTACAAATTAAAATTACTTCCATTTGATGATATTAAACAATATTACGGAAATAAAGTACTAATCTTTTTAACTGAATGGATAACAAATAATATCAATAAAATACTACCTTTTTTATTGAACTGATCACCTAATTGTTTATTTTTGTTTAAATTTAACAAAGATTTTATCAAATATTTCGTATATATTTTTTCCCTAATCGTTTAATCGTTTCATGAACGATAGATAACATTTCGACCTTCAACTTTTTAACTCGCGTCACCCAAATTCACTGTTATTGGAAATTTTTTGATAAATTTGATTTGATAGACGGTGTTTGCCTGTTTTTAATTTCAGTACAGAGAAGTTTTATTTATTGTGGTCTTCTGTACCACTCTCAACAAGCACATTGCAGTGTAGACGTTATTTCCACATCCCTTGATCTAAAGCAATATTGCCCGAGCGAGTTTTTGGGTAGGGTCATAGGTCCTGTGTTTCGCCATCGTACTCGTCACTTAAATTGGTCCCAAAAGTGTTCGATAGGGTTCAAATCTGGACACCGAGCTGGCCACAACAAGCACTTAATTCCAATCTCATTCAGGTAGTCATCCAAAATACGGGCTCTATGGGGCTTGGCATTAGCTTGAATTAGCAAGATGGGGGGGGGGCAAATGGCATTGCATGTTCTTCGAGTATTGTAAGTACCTCTGTGAAGTTAGAGATCTTCCTCGCACAACATCAATTCGGTGCGGGCGATCCAACAAAATGTCACCCCAGAACATCAATGACCCACCATGGAATGCCATCTGAAGAACCATACAGCATGAGGCTATGGGCTCTTGAGGGTCTCCACATAAAATTACGCCTATCTAGAGATTTGAGGCCAATTCTCACCTCAACTGTAAAAAGAACTCGTCCCCAATGTCCCATTCACACGTTCACGTCCTGGTCATTTTCAGAGCCATTGTAAGAAGAGGTACCCGCTAGATCAAGTTATGGTCTTGAAGAAGAAAGCAAATTCAGTTGCTACGGCCAACTTTCGACCTATTTTAAAACACTCATCAGGGCAAAACAATCTTAAATATGGTCACAGATTGGCATTCTGTAAAAAAACTTAAGTATTGAGACATAGTTAACGTTGTTTTGCCCTGACGATGACCATAAAATATGTAGAAAGCTTGGGAGAACAACTGAATTTGGTTTTGTTTTTTTCAAGAACAAACCAAGATCGGGAGTGAAAAGTGGTCGATAGTTCTAATACTGAAAAAAGAAAAGGTCCACGAGCCTGGTAAGGGTTCACATTCCGGGCTCTAAGGTTATTTTCATTAGTCTTCTTCTTTTAGTCCTGGAAGAAATCGAAATATTGCGGACTTGCCTTACAAGATTTCTTATCTTATTTCTTTGCGGCATTGTAGAGCCTGATGACGGAATCTATCGCCTCTCTCTCGTATGTAGACCTAGGTCGACCGTGTCCTGGCTTTCTAGGGTGAAGCCTTGTTTCTCTGAACCACAGAAGAACCCTTCCTGTTGTAGAGGGATTTACACTCAATCTCCTTGCGACTACGCGCTGCTTTATTTCCTCTAATAATGTTATGACCCTGACCCTGTCATAGTCACTCAAATGGTTATGTGCAGGAAGTGAGTAGGAAGGAAAGCAGCCCAAAATAAAAATTGTGATCGAGAACGGCATCTTTGGGTCCTCCATTCCGATTTTTGAAGTAAACAGGGTTATTTAATTTGATATTGTACTGGTAGTTTTTGTTGAGTGTGGTAAATATATTTATTGGCATGAATATGTAATGTGAGGAATATAAAGTACCCCATCGACTCAGGAGTGCAATAAACTGTACAGAGTTTCACTGATAAGAGGAATTCCTCCAGTTCCTGGTATCCACTCCATCAACCCTAAATTAGATTAGTCAATCGCTGTAAAAGGTGATGTCTAATCGGGATGAATAATGTCCCACCATCCTGATTGAATGAATGGTATATGAATGAGAAAGAATGTGTTTAGGAATGAGTGAGAGTGTGAATGGTTTTGTATCTAGGAACTGCATACTTTAGGTGCTGAATTGACGTAGTTGTTCACATCACCCGGTGCCCAACGTCAGTGGTTCGACCCCGGACTGCCAACACCCAAGGTGGGTATTCTCGAGGCCTGCGGCAACACTAGATGCGGGCATCCACTTCATCAGTTGATCCATTCTCTACAATATTTTGTTATTAACACGTGGAAACAAAGCAAAATCTAGAGTTCTACTTCGTAGTCAAATGATTATCATTAGGATATAAGGGGTTATGATTAGTATTAGGGCGAGAACATGTACATCCAACTGAATAAATCATCCATTCATTATCACTAGTTCATTATCAATTATCATAATATATATAAAATGGGATGACAAACAGCTGAGGTGATCGCCGTCCCTCTCCGTGTTTTCTTTATTTTTCTGGTCTTTCACGCGTATTTTGTCCAATTACAAAAATGTTTTCTAATCAATAAAATTTAGCGTTCTACTTTGTAATCAGACACTTGACATTAGGGCGAGAGATTCTTGCGGACATCCAACTGATTAAATCATCCACTCGCGACACTAGTTCATTATCAATTACCGTTTTATATATATATATATATATATATATATGACGGACGACAAACAGCTGAGGTGATCGCCGTCCCTCTCCGTGTTTTCTTTATTTTTCTGGTCTTTCTCGCGTATTTTGAGCAATTACCAAAATGTTTTCTAATCAATTAAAGTTAGCGTTCTACTTTGTAATCAGATACTTAACATTAGGGCGAGAGAAACATGCGGACATCCTACTAATTAAATCATCCACCCGCGACACTAGTTCATTATCAATTACCCTAATATATGGGCCGACAAACAGCTGAGGGCATACCTACCATCTGCGGGTTTTCTTTCTTTTTCTGATCTTTCACATGAGAATTTTGTCAAATTACAGGGTGAGAGAAACATGCGGATACCCGACTGATTAATTTGTTCATCCGCGACACTAGTATTAAGGCGAGATAAATATGCAGACATTCAGTGAATGTAAAAATGCCAAAACACTTTGAAACACAAAAACAACGGAGATTCTTCTCATCAGGGCAGTCCGGAAAATAGATTTCTTTATATTAAAATACATGACTTTTTAAAATATATTTTTGAGCTTCGTAGGTATGTTTAATTTTGCCTATATATCTGTTTTATACTGGTGAACGTTCTCAATTGTTAATCACCGGCAGGAGGGAGCTTTTTACTCACGAAAGGTCATTTACCGATGACCCCCTTCGCCCGTCAGAACGTAAATCCCATTCGGGTTTCCGTTTGAATAAACAACTAGATTATTATTTAACAAACTCTCAAAGTTGGACCATTTAAAAATTAACATTTCGAACTACCTGAAATTATCCAGTTAGCGATCATTCCTTAAATTTATTCCTGGGGTTTTTTCCCCAGTTCCAAAATTTGTTCTTTGGTTATTTGGTATGCTCAGTTTTGTTCAGATTAGCCAGAATAACTGCAATAATGGAGAAACTATCAGTAAAACGGTTTATGGGATAAATTGATAATCGTAACGGATTTCGTGGATGAACATTGAACAATAATCTGGAAGTTTTGTAAAAGTGCCGTTAAATAGTTTCTGATCATTTTGGTCTGCTTATTCTCACTGTTGCTGCTGCTTTTCTCCTTGCCATCTTCAGTTTATAACAACAATTTTGTTTAAAACCCGACAGTGAAGATGGCGAAGCCGAAACTCGTCTGACAGACCGAAACTTTTGAAATGAACCGAAACTTCAGGTTCATCACCTCTCCGGCTTTACAAAAAAACTTCAAAAATAAAGCTTTTTTTCTTTTTATGCCAATTCTCAAAACTGATTTCTTACTTTTCCAAAGTTGGCATTTCCAGATCCTCAAATTTCTCCAAGATTCCTGAGTATGCACAGTTGTGCGATTCATTGCTTAAATTGTTTTCAGCCTGTGAATTCAAATTATAAACAATTGTCCTGATTTATTCCTGGTCCGTTTAGTCTCGCTGTTTTATCTTGGTCTGTATTGTCTTGCACTAATTTAGCCAATACTTAGTAGACTTTAGATATTTGGTATATTGGTTTGATGATGATGTCAAATTTCCTTGTAGGCCGACTCAGTCCCAACAATGCCAAGGACTATAATAGTTACAGTCCGATCTTCAAGGAAATTTGAGATCGCCTGTAGAAACTTAAATATGTCAATCGGTAGATATATGTAAGATTGTTTTGCCCTGATGATGGCCTTAAAATAGGTCAAAAGCTTGGCAGTAGAAACTAAATTTGATTTCTTCTTCAAGACCATACTTTCCAGAGTGTTCGTAAGTAAAAAAGTGGTTGATACTTCTAATACTGAAAAGATGATGATGTTGGTGACGGTTATTAGGAAGCAGGGTTTGTGCTCCCCAGGCTCTGCAGCCTTCTGACACTTTTCCTGGCGTCGACATCTCAGGTTAAAAAATTGATAATGAAGATGATGAGAAGTTACTAGGTAGTCCATTTGGCCTATTGTACATTCGTAGATGGTTTCAGTTCTATGTCTTAATTGAATTAAGGTGCTAACCCAGCATCAAAGCATGAGTTTTCAACGCAGCGATACACTACATAGGTTTAAAAAAATCAAAAACATTTAAAAGCTATCATTTCATAAAATTGTTTGTCTGAAAGTCAAGGTGTTAATCAAGCAACATAACACGATACAGCCTTACGTGGATAGAAATAATTTAACAAAAATAAAATAAAACAAGGTATGATTTCTCAAATCGACGTGAATTCAAAAATTCAAAGCAATTCTTTAAAATTGAAGGGTGGAGATTAACGATGCTAAACCAGCAATAGAAAATGAGGTTTTAACGCAGCGATACACCGCTTAGATGAATCTTCGCCTGTACAGTTCAGATCGTTATTTTTTCCATGCAATAGCTAAGCAAGAACAAATGTTAACTTCTTCCAGAACAAAACAAGAACGCTTTAGCCTCGCAAATGAAAGCTACAATCTATTATAGCATAAGTAAATATATAATCCATATATTTAGTAGTCATAATTGACCGTGTATATTATTTAAATTTATTATACTTTTTCATCTCAACCAAGATCTTAGATAAAGTATAATTAATTGAAATATATAATTATTTTTATCATGATTGTAATGACGAGATACTATGCAACAAGGATTTGGTATTTCCCAAGCAGCCTTAGTCTCTAGGATGTCATTGCTGCAATTCTTTTTCTCTGGTCTTCTGTTTATGGTTCATTGAACTGTTGCTTCTCATTCCATGATGATATGGGTGGTAGTTTCTTCCTCCTCATTACATTACCTATAAACGAGGTCTACTCCCAGGTGCCAGTGACCGATGCTATCACTCCCCTAAGTTGTACCCTGTCTAACTGTAGCAAAGTGCTTGCCAGTTTTGGTGAGGGTTGTTACATGAGTTTACTGTGTCTGACACCTCTGGATTTCGTCCACTTCTTTTGTTTTTGGTGAACCCATTCTGAGACTGAGGAGTCTATTATTTGATCTTTTCATCCCAATTAACATGTTCAGGGGCTTTAGTCTTACAGATCCTCCTCTAGCCATTTAGTCTGTTTGTTCATTATCCAGAAAATCTTTGTGCCACGGTACCTAAGATGACAGTTGTTATGTTTGCCCAGGTTTTGGCAATTGTGGATGCATTCACTGACTATTTTGGATGTGACCTTTTTACAATGCTTCAGAACTTCGGCTTTATTTTAATACTTCTCATAGTTGAAATTTTGTTCCGCAAAGGTGAAAATTGAATCGAGACATAGACTCTTTGCAAAGTACCATTTTCCCATGTGAGACGGCTGTTTAAAGTGTTTTCTTTTTGTTGTCAACTATACTTACTTGATCTAAATATTTTTAATTTGAACTCATAAATAATAAACATTTGTTTTTTGTATGTGTTTTAGGTATAGCTGGATTGCATTTGACAGCAAATGGATCACCATGCACCGTGGACCCGGACGGAAGTGAAAAGTTCAACGAATTTGACTGGAATTTAACGAAGGTAGTAGTAATTTGTCGCTTCTAATATGTAATAGCATGCGTACATAACATTTTCAGGTTTCCACCCTTTGAAATCATAATATGATAGTAATTTTTTTTACATTTTTTTAGGCGGTAGGAGCCAGCGGTGCAAACAAGAATGTGATTCTGTCGCCCATAAGTCTCAAGCTAGTCTTGGCGACCCTTTATGAAGGGGCGAAAGGGAGTTCGGCGAAGCAGCTCAGGGAAGCCCTCGACTTGAAAGATGACAAATCGAAATCGACTTCCACGTTAAAACTGGCGAAAATCGTCAACTGTCTCAAGGTAAGCAGATTAGACCATCGCGGTAAAAAGAAATCTCGTCCTAAACCCTGTTCAATTTCAAGAAAGAATATGCCGGCTACGATCTGGACATCGGCACAAAACTATTCATGGACAAAGGGGCGAAACCTCGGCCATCTTTCCAGAAGAAAATTTTAAACCTTTACAACGCGACAATTGATCAGGTCGACTTCAAAAACACTTCAGCCACAATCACGCACATCAATGCATGGGCAAAAGCTGTCACAAAAGGGCATATTCAGGATCTTTTATCAGAAGGTAAAATATAATATTTTCTTTTTATTATTAATGCATACCTGCAACAATTTATGCCATAAGCAGATAGGTTATAAAGAAAGAGCATAAGTGGCCGTGCATGTAGTGCCCACCCCAATCTCAAGTATTTGACGGGGTCTGCTGCTGGAAGTGGAATTTAATTCAGATAAACGTGAGGGAGTATTTTGCGTTTGAGGGCATAGAAAGTACTCCGTTTACTGAACCTGGGTCAAAGGTAATGAGGTGGGCTTGAAGGGATCGAATTTGTTAGAACGGTGTCGAGGTTTGCAGAGATTGCTGTATCATCAACAAAGGTGGTGAGTGTGTCAGGGTATTAAAGGAAGACTGCCTTGTATATACTAAAAAGTAACGGATCAAGGATGCTTTCTTGACGAACAACAGACATGACAGAGTGCATGGAAGAGGTTGAGCTTCGGTAGCAAGAATGAAACGATCAGGTAGGATGAGATTGTATAAACTAGAAAGGAACGATTTGATTTCAGTCCCAAAGCAAATACTCCAAGGCAAAATATACTCCAAACATACTCTAAGGCAGAACTGCTTACGCTCTAGAGACACCAATTCCAGCAAAGAACTGTGGGTTTGAAGGTTTCCGTAGGACATAACAGGATACCTGATCGGTTATCTTTAAGAATTAGGATACCTTGTGAGAAACCAGAGTTAACCACGAAATTGGATTCCCGGGCAAAGAAGTATGTGTTGGGAAGATTCAGTTTTAATATCAGTCCATCGTGCCATACTTTATTGCTCAACATTCGCCTTCCTTAAACTCAAGAGAGAAGATGATGGCGTCCATAAAACAATGAATTAATTAGGTGAATCCTTCGTTAAAGATGATAGGAGTTACTCGAGTTGTACTGGAGGACTTAACGTTTGGGTCCCTCGGACGTTGAGTCGAACTACTTAACCCAGCATAATCTCAAACGAAATTCCTACCCAGCACGATGTGTTAACGCAACGATACACCGCTTACGTGAAAAGAAACAACATAATACAAAACAAATCCCGTTCAGACTTATTTTGGTACACTAATTGACAAATATTCAACAATTAAAAGCCACTATTTGAAAAAATTGAAGATTAGGAGGCCAAGATGCTGAACCAGCACACAACACGATGTTTAACGCAGCGATATTCTGTTTAAATGAAAAAAAAAATTAAAAACCTAACTTGTTACTACTATTTACTACCATAATTGAACGATATTCAAGAATTAAAGGCCATTATTTCAAAAAAAATATAAGACAGAAAGCCAAGAAGCTAAACTAGCAATAATACATTATGTTTAATGTTTCAAGTTTTTAATGCAGCAATTCATTGCTTAGGTAAAGAAACAAACAATAAAAAACCAAAACTATTAAGACTACTTTTGGCTACACTAATTAAAAAATATTCAACCATTAAATTAAACCACCATTTCATAAAATTGAATGTCAGAAAACCAAGAAGTTAAACCAGCAACAAAATACGATGTTTAACACTGCAACTGGTTTAGGTGAACAAAAACAAAATAATATAAAAAAACCGTTCAGACTAGGTGCTCTAGGGATACCACTTCCAGCAAAGAAATGCAGGCTAGAAAGTTATCTGTGGGAGATGATAGGATCGGGATAGGAATAGGATAGCTATGTCATCAGCTATGGAACTAGGACCTATAGGACCATGGGGGACGTACGTTTTCCAAATTAATCTCAAATAAAATTGCAAGGGCTATGCCGGGGTTCGAACCCAGAACCAATCCATAGATATAGTCTGACTCACTAATAACCTGACCACCTAAGTGAATAATAGGCACTCTCAACACGACATGCAAGAATGGCACAATTACACAGAAGACAAACACTTCGAGCCCTGAAGATGATCTCAATAAAGATCGAAACGTTGGCACGATAAAGACAATGTTTTTCTGAAACCTACATCACACCAGACCGCATCTCACGATTTCTGAATAATTAAGTGAATAATTCTCAATTTCCTTTCATTTCAGCTGACACTGAAGACAGCATAGTTCTTCTTCTTTTGAACGCCGTCTATTTCAAAGGAGTGTGGGAAAATATTTTCGCCGCGAACGAGACGATGCGTGGGAAATTCCAGGTGGATCCTAAAACCACGGTCGACGTCGATTATATGAGAGCAACGTTCAACCTGTCCTACGTCGAATCGCCTGCGCTCAGCGCCAGCGTCGTCAGGCTTCCTTACGTTGTAAGCATTCCATTGACATTCTTCCTTTGTTTATCAAATTAATTTGACTCTTCGTAGGGAGGAAGATTCGCCATGTACATAATCCTTCCTTTCAAAAAGAACGACTTGCATAACGTCATGAGCTCGATAACACCGGACTTGTTGAGGGCCGAAGTCAATAAAATGGAGCCCATTACTGCGAGACTTTCACTGCCCAAGTTCAAAGTGGAATTCGCTTCGAGCTTAGCACCCGTTCTTTCAAAGGTAAATTTTACCAACGATGGTTTGTTATTTGCCAATTATAAAAAAGAACACTCGCTACTTTCTGTGATGTTTTGTTAAAACTCCAAAGATCCTCTAGAAACGTCTTACCAGATCAAAGAAAAAACAGAAGAAGGGCCTTTTTGCCATATGACTGTACCAGGCAAAAGGTAGCAACAGATAATCCACTGAAAATTCAAAACCATGATTAACAACTAAGAACCAAAAAGATATTACCTGTATACACTATCCATTCCTAGTCGACCGTACACTGAAATGAAAATTAAATCTATAAAATACATTTTCACCATAAATCAAATGGCTTTCCTTTTAACACTAGTGTCTAACAAGTGCATCACCATTCCCCTAACAGTATTTTACCTTAAACCAGACAGTCACGTGACCTTACTGTAATTTTGAAGGCAATAATGGAGCGGCCTGTGTTATACTCCAAAGTACGCATTATAATGAGACAAAAGCAAAAATAACAAAGGAAGTGAAAAAGATAGCCTAAGGTCATAACGGTGATGGACGATCGCACTGTCAAGTTGGATAAATCATAGAATGTGGAGTTTTTGTTTGTTTGTTCAATTTAATTGTATAATATTATTATTTCACAGTAATGTGGAGATCTTAGGTGATAGATTTGTCTTGGCTATAGAGCCTTTTACACTGCGTCTACATATACGTCTATTGCCCTTGAATGTGTTATCTTGCTTTAGGCTTTTTATTAGCTTCCATAAGTATTGGTAGTTGTTTACTGGATCCAGTTTTTCTTTGCCCGAGAGTTCGATTTCTGCTTATGCCACGCCCGTTATTTTCAAGTGCTTATTGAGGTCCAGTGTCAGACCGACAACGATCTTTAGTTTTGTTCGTCGTTACTTCGTTCTCTGTCCAGGTGAGATGTTCCATCACGTAGTTTTTAACCTGATCCATTCAGTAATTGCTTTTTTAAGGGCAGCCTGAAATTTTACAGAAGGGTTCTGCTTCTACTGGTGCAGTTGAGGATCACACCCTGGCTAGTCTAGTGCAATATCACTTTACATGAACGTTTCCGCAACAGGATGGCGTATGAGAGTTAATATAAGGGAATAAGAGGAAGTGTCCAAGAGGGTAGTTAAGGCGATGTGGAGGGTTCCCGCGATGTGGAAATGAAGAAAATGCTTGTGCAGATGTGTTAAAATAGATCTGGAGGTTGTTATGGAACTGGGTATATAAATACTGTCGCTACTTACCTAGCA
The DNA here is from genome assembly GCF_000648675.2 of Cimex lectularius. Classification (NCBI taxonomy): domain Eukaryota; kingdom Metazoa; phylum Arthropoda; class Insecta; order Hemiptera; family Cimicidae; genus Cimex; species Cimex lectularius. The sequence goes on along the minus strand of NW_019392836.1, from coordinate 729,860 downwards.
AGGAGTATGGACAATTTGTCTGAGGACTTTTGATTGAAATGATTGGATGGCGTAGGCCGTCCACGCATAGAGCCACTCAAAAGAAACTGATTAGTTAGACGAATTACTAACCGGTACGCAAAAAGTCTCTTATGGTAAAACTGAATAACCCGTTAGTACTTCAGGCAGATTCACTAGTGGCTGAAGTTTGGGTGATAAACAGGAACATATTATTTGTGAAAAAGTTAAATATCCTGTTTTTTACAACTTTTTGTTCCTGGTTACTCGAAGAAAGACGTCACTGAAACGGCAAGGCATGAAGTTCGAAAAACGCACGAACGCAAAATTTTCATCGTATCTCTTCTGTAGCGATGATAGTACAGTATGACAGCTTCATCGCTTAAATCATCACAGGAATCATCACGAACAAAGACAGGGATGATTTCCTTTCTACTATTTCATTGAAGAACTACTGTTAGATCTACATATTTTGAGTTGTTTCGTGTGTGGATCCGCGTCACTAATGAGTTAGTAACTTATTAGTGATTCCAGTCACAAACCAGTTCCATTGATTTTGAGTAGCCCCAGGTCTTAGTTGATACCATGTCCAATTCCATGTAGTCGAAGTAAAGATTTGTTTAAATTTCGCTGGGATTCAAAATTTATTATGGTCCCAGGAGCTTTCGAAGTCGTGCGTCCCTGTAAATAAGTTGTTTTATGTGGGAATTGCATGTCGGTCTGCCATATAAGTATGGTCCTGTTAGGTATTAAACCTGTTAGAAGAAGACTTCCAAGGATTTTGGGCATTACAGGAGGGTGTTAGGTGGAGGATGGGGTTTTGAGATGTGTGTCCTGGCAAGGAGCTATAACAATTTGTGTGAGGACTTCGATTGGAAAAATTCGATGCATGGCGTATTGGGTGACTTGGCGAAACCATAGTACTATGTGATCAAAATAAAGACTTGTTTAAATTTTGTTGGGTATTTAGACTTGTGTCGTTGAAGTCTTCCAGTTGGCTCTTAAGTCTTGCTTAGGGATTCAACGTCACTCTGCTATCTAGGTAAAGTACTTACTTCAGAGGAAGCCGGTCATTGTAGTTGGTGTATAGGTCGGAAGGTATGGCTGTTTTCTTCCACTTTGATAACTCAAGGTGTAGTTGGTAGGAATAGGATTCGAGTTAAAAGATGCATAGGAATGTCAGCAGTAAAGGTAGGATCAATATTGCCCCTTCTGAGGAGCCAGTTTGTATAAGAGTAATCTCCGAGTATTCGTTGCCGCACCTCAATAGGACCGTGGTTAAAGAAGATTGTAAGAAACGTTGATTTTGCCTAAGATGTCTTGATACGGTTTTAATTGTCTTTATGCATTTGAGGTTAAATGTGGTAAAGGACACATATTGGAATTTTTTGTTTTCCATTTACGGAACTGTTCTTGAAGAGGTCAAATTGCCAGGACAGGATCGAGGTTTGCAGAAATTGCTGTAACGTTAGCAAGGTAACAGTGTGTGTTACAATGATAAGGGAAATCTGCCGTGTTTTTGCTAAAAAGTAACTGACATAGGATGCTCCTTGATGAACACCAGAGAGGATAGAATGGTTGGAAGAGGACGAGGTTCTGTAGCATGGAATAGGTACGATTTTAGGAGAGACAGTATGTACTATAAAAGAAGGGTTTAAGGATAAAGGGGATAAAGTTTGAGGGAAAGGATAGTGGGATTTCTTTTTATTTTCTAGGACAGGATCGCGGTTTCCACAGATTGCAGTGTCGTCAACAAATGTGAACAGTGTATTGGGTGTTGAGGGAAGTCTGCTATGTTTATGTTGAAAAGTAACGGATCTAGGATACTCCCATGAGGAACACCACAAAGAACAAAACAGATGGAACAATTTTAAGATGAGAGTATCTACACTGACAGGCAAAAAATTCCACCCCATTGATTTTTTTTCATTTTCTCGATAAAAGAAAATTCTGCCCTTAATTTGTCTCATTATTTTTACCAATAAATATTTTTTATGCTAGGTTTTAAATTGGGAAAAACAATTAGAAGTAAACACACTTACTCCTTAATCTAAAACAAGGATAAAGGATATTTCAATGTTTACTTTGTACGGCATTTAAAATATTTATTCTGTCTTCAGAATTCTGAAGAAATAAACTGTTAAGTTTTCGTCTTTGTTTTCTTAATTTCAATTTTTAAACTGAAAAATGCCACTAGTGCTGAGGATGTTGCGCGTGGTGTGGCACTTGATGATGGACTTTCCATCGGTATGCGGCTTTTGCCATCGGAGTTCCCTACGAAACTCTGCAAGTCGCCGTTAGACGTTTGCGAGAAACTGGGTCCTACCATAGATGACCCGGTTCTGGACGCCCTAGGGTTACAGAACCACAGGATGACCGTTTTTTGACTTTGAGAATTTTGCGAAACCGGCACCTTACTGTTATTCAAGCGATTCAGCTCCAGGAAGTTCGAGGTGTCCAAATTTCTGAACGTCCTGCTCGAAGAATATTAAATCAGTATAGACAGATGGCTTTTCGCACCGTAAGAGGACCAGAATTGACCAGAACACAGAGTAGCACGGTTCGCATTTGCTCGAAAACACAGCCTTAGGACGATTGGTCTGCTGTACTTTTTACAGATAAGTGTAGATTTGCTCTACGGTCTCTAGATGGGCGAGAAAGAGTGAGGAGAAGGCAAAATGAACTTTTCCCAGATCAAACCTTTTCAACTTAGCTCAGTGATGGTGTGGGCGGGAATTTCAATGGAGAGTGGTACAGAGTTGGTTGCTGTTCGTGGAGACGGCCACTCGCTATGTGGATGAAATTTTGGAACATCGTGCGTTGCTTATCCTCGATGAAATCAGCGACAATCCTTTTCTAATGCACGATAATGCCCGTCCACATGTCGCTCGCATAGTACAAACGTACCTTCAACAGCAGAACATCAGGGTCTTAGCCTGGCCAGCCCTTTCTCCTGTCTTGAACCCCATCGAACATTTATGGGATAACCTCAAAAGACGTATAAAAGCACGTCCATCCTGGTATCCTGGTATACTCCACGATCTTGAAAGGACTCTTCTTGAAGTATAGGCTAACGTCCAACAAAGAGACATTTCCAGACTGGTAGAAAGTATACCCAGGCGTCTTCGAGATGTAATTAAGGCAAGAGGAGGAAATACACGATATTGAAATGTTAATTAAATATCTAAAACAAAATTAAAATAGATTTTATCTGTCCGTCTTTTTCTTTTTTTCATTTGCCGTAGCAATTTCTCTTTTTTTTACTTTTTTAGACAAAGATTCAATAATTAAACGTTAAAAAACCTGAAACTTTGATTAATATATAAAAAAATCAGGTTATATTACAAGTGTGTGAAATTTTTTGCCTATCAGTGTATTAGAAAGTACCCTGATTCCAGAACCGATAGAACGCCTGGGAAACGGCTAGAAAAATTTCAGGGCAGAACTGCTTACAAGGCCATTTTCAGCAAGGAAAGTTGAGTTTGAAGGCTTATGTGGGGGAAAGGGTATTAAACGTGTTAGAAGGAGATTTTCAACGGTTTTGAACATCACAGGAAGACGACTGTTAGGTCTTTAGGAGGATATGTAGTCGGTAGGTTTGTGCGCGTTAGCAGTTGTGAGTAGGGTGTGGAACAAAATTTCACAACTTAAATCTCCCTTGTACAGTTAAGCCTCTTTGTATACCTTGGTAAATTAACTGTTGGAAATCTACAAATATATCTGATTTACTTCTTGTGTATGTTGTCTATTTTGTTTTAGTTAGGAATAACCGATATATTCAACTCGAAGGCGGATCTTTCAGACATAGCTGAGAGCGCTAAAGACCTCGTCGTATCCAACGTGATTCAGAAAGCCGGCTTAGAAATCAACGAACAAGGAAGCACGGCTTACGTAGCCACTGGTAATCCCCAGGTCATTATACTCAATCGAGTTAATTGCTAAACTGTTTTGTTTGTTTTTTTATTCGCCAGAGGCTGAGCTGGTCAGCAAGTTCGGAGAGTACATAACCGACGTCGACGCATCCCACCCTTTCCTCTTCTTCATAGAAGACGAAGCTACTCGGACGGTCGTCTTCGTCGGACGAATATCCGACCCGACGGACGGCGGACGTGCCAAAGTCGCCGGCGTAAACCAATACCCAAGTAAACTAAATTCAACAAAATAATTAAATTCGTTTTTTGTATTAATTGTTTCTTTTTGACCATTTCACGTTGACTTGTAGGTGAAAATAAAAGTCAAAATTCGACTCGTTGATTTCAACAGTGTTCGATTTAGGGAAGTCGATTTCTGAACGAGGACAAAATACATACACACACGTTTTTCCAATGTTTTGGGAATTATCAGCGGAGGTGTTTAACCACGCTTTATTAAAATGTATCCGTATATCTCCGTATTCAGTAGATTAACACAATGTAACAGCATGTAACTGCTTCTTTTGAAATAAAATATTATTGACGAAGTTCATTGTTGCATTTCCATTTCCATTGGGACGACAAAGAAAAATATAACCTCATTTCCACATCATTTTCATACTTATTAAAAAAAGCCAATTGGACAAAGACCAAATCTCAAGGCATTTATCAAAACTAAAAATACACACGAGCTTATTCTAGAGACGTTGTGATTACACAGCCTAATTTATGAACTTTAATCTGCATGTACTAGAAAATTGGTTAATGGATTTATCACCATTTTAATAAATCACTACTGCTTCATGTAACATTTTACTAATCAAACAGTTTTAATTTGCAAGCTTTCAATCCTACTGGAAGGTTGAGGTTAAAAGGAGTACCCAATGTCCGACAGGGGATTGATGCAACCCAAAATGTTCTGGACTTTACTATTGATGTGGTTGCCTTTGTGCCTGACTGCCCAAGTTGGATGATCTATTGATGACAATGCCCTTTTGATCTCACTGGCACCGCGTTCAACAGCCACAGTCTGGGGAACAAAACTCTGAATTTTGAGATCATCGTGGACAGAACCTTGTCTATCTTTAGCTCCACTGAAGCTTTCATTGGAGGCCTGTGAATGTGTCTCTCGACGGATGAAGATATGTAGTGGTGGTAGATTCGTGAGGTCTTCCTGGACGTCTGTCTGTCTATCTTTCTCTCTCTCTCTCTCTCTCTCACTCACTCTCTCTCTCTCTCTCTCTCTCTCTCTCTCTCTCTCTCTCACCCCCCTCTCTCTTTCCTTTTCAATTTTATCTTCTCCATTTAAAAAAAAAACTTAAGACTTGAAATGATTTTGAAATATTCAAGATATATTTAGAGCATTCTATCTGCTCTAGAAATTCCATTCTTGTAATGTTGCCTATTGAAGAATGTTGACGATTTTCAGTTACTGTATAGTTTCAGTTGGTTTTTATGAATATTGCGTACCTCAGAGAGGGCAGAACCAATGGCAGTTTATGAATTACGAATCAGATTTTGTTTTCTTCAATTAGAATCGATTTCGGTAATCTCATGATATTCTGAAGAAAAATTAGCGTACAACCAATCCGGATAAATTGCGCAACGTTAGGAGGAGGGAGCGGGAATCCCCTTTTTCTAATCCCCCTGAGAGTTGGTGCTGAATGAAGACGGTTCTGCATTTGCGGTCGGACTGCAGAAGGCTTAGGTGAACACTGGCAAAATCGTCCCGGCACAGACGAAATGCACGCTTGGATGATTTTCTGGCCTTTTGGTAAATACCTTTCCAAATTATTTAATATAGGTGTCAAAAATAAAAAATCATAAGTTATGGTACAAAAATGCATGGCCTTTTGTCCGGTCTCCTTCGATTTCGGTTTGATTCAGCTAAAAATATTGTTTTCTGCATGACTCGGATTTTTTTACCTAAAAGAAAGTAGGTATTTTACATATGTAAACACTGGTTAATTTCATAAATTTAAACGGCCAATAAAAAGAGGTCGAGACCAAAAAAATGGTCAAAACGTCTTGCTGACGTAAATTTAACTTATAGCGTTTGACAAGACGACTGATTATGAATGTATTAAATGAAAGTTTAAAAAAAATAGATTACAAAGAATCAGCAGAGGATTTCCAGACATTTATCACAAAGACCTACGCGAGAGTCAACATGCCGACGTACTATGAAAAATTCGAAACGCCAGAATACACAGGATGCAAACCAAAAAGTTTACAAAATACAACTAAGAAGTGATTTCAAGTTGACATTAGTTGAAATGATTTATAGTTGATAGTCAATATTTTTTTCCTGCTTCCACCAATGTTTGGCAAGCAACGAAGACCTAATGATACATTTTTGGTTGGGTGGCTGGAGTCCATTCGTTGCTTCTTTTAAAGTTTTCTTTGTTCTTTTTACTAATAGCCTATCGATAAATATTTCTTGATATCCACTGTTTTTACCTAAGATTTTAATTGTTTGTAATTCTTTTTTGTAATAATTAACTGGTGTTAAGGGGAGGTCCAACAGATGTTTTATGAGTTAAAAGTATCCAGCAACTTTTTGGGGCGTCTAAGGGTGAAAAGTATCTGCTCATATCATAGTGTCTGTAGTTGTGGGTTGTGTATATATGTCTATTTAAAAGTGTTATTTATTATGGACAGCTTTATGCCTAAAAAGTTTAAACAATCGACTTAGTTTATTTCCGATTTAAAATTTATACAGGGTGTAGAGAATTAATTAATTGGAAGAATTCTTTTAGAACCTCTAATGTTCCCGACCTATACATAAAATATAATTTACATAGCGTTTCCAAAAAAAGTCATTTCATAAAATTTATTATTAAATTTATATTAATTAGATAGTGGATAGTAATCTGTAGTAGACAGATAGTAGATGTAACAATTAGACATATTTCCACCATCTAATTATTGGAGAACCAATTTTTTTTCTTTTTGTATGCAGGTCGATGGAGGAATATTGAATAGTCCATCTACCAAATAGAATGAATGCTATGTAAATAGGTTGTGAATGTATTTATTAGTGTGAATGCGAATTGAATGTGCGTTGTAATATTTCGCTCGCGGCTGAAATGACCAAGCTGTGGATGCCCATTAGAAAAAATTAAACCTTTAAATTGATTATTAACTGAAAAAGCACGAATTGACCTAATATTGCAAATACACTTTAAAACTAATTGAATAACCTTAAATTCAATAGTGCAACGGAAAACAGACAAAAACTCCTAAAGGGCCTAGAATTTTTAACTAAGTGATAAAAACAAGCAGCAATCGACTACTGACTAAAAATATACAAATTTACATTTATTTAGAAATTGTGAAATGCAGGTCTGGTGTGATGTAGGTTTCAGAAAAACATTTTCTTTATCGTGCCAACGTTTCGATCTTTATTGAGATTGTATTGTAATATATACACAATGTTTGCAAATCTCAGGCCCTGAAGATGATCTCAATAAAGATCGAAACATTGGCACGATAAAGAAAATGTTTTTCTGAAACCTACATCGCACCAAACCGCATCTCACGATTTCTAAATAAATATCGATTAACGGTCACTAATCACCACACATACAAATTTACTTAAATTTTTCAAAGAAACATAGCCACCTGAATAAATCAATTGATTAGTACAACAGTGCCAAACATCCGAAAACTGCCAAATGGCCTAGAATTTGTGGCAAACTGATAAAACCAAGGAACTAATTTCCTACTGGACTACAGTTTAAACTGCAAATTATTATTTCCAATTTTTATGCAAAGACGGTTGAGAAGAAAAATTAGTGTCACAAGCCGGTGCTTTAACCATTTGAGCTGTTGTGACCTCGTATTGAGCCGAAGGTCGTGAGTTCAAATCCCGTTCGTGACACTAATTTTTCTTCTCGACCGTCTTTGCATAAAAATTGGAAATAATAATTAACGATAAATGATTAAACTAATTTTGCAAAGACACTTTAAAACTATCTGAATATTGTTAAAAGTTATAGATGTATATCCTTTTACGAAATAGAAACCCTGACCAATCAAAAATTAATGATTGACCAACTATTAAACTTTTGAACAGGAAGTGCCAATAGACAAAGTATGAAACAACATATTTTTGCAACATAAACTTTCATAAATGCTCTTGTCTTTTATTTATGACTGTTATATTCAACGATGTTGGGTTGTGGGATGTGCATTCATACAGAAAACACAGCGTAGTGCTCAATTCTTTAATTTGCCAACGTTTCGAATGGTTTTCATTCTTTTGCAAGGCAACGCTGGAATAAAGGTAGAGCCGCTTTTGTTTTTTCTTTGTGTTAGTTATTTTTTCCGGTGTTAGCATTAAAATCGAAGCAGTAATTCGTTTCGAAGTGGTAGTTCTTCAAAAAGAAGAAACAAAAAAAAATAACTACCACTACGGCTACGATTTTAATGCTAACACCGGAAAAAAAGTGGACAAAAACGGCTCTACCTTTATTCCAGCATTGCCTTAAAAAAGAATAAAACCATTCGAAACGGCAAATTAAAGAATTGAGCACTACGCTGTGTTTTCTGTATGACTGCACATCCCACAACCCAACATCGACAAATGCTCTTATTGACTTTTACCACAGTAGACGTCCTGAAGATGAAAAAAATTGATTAAGCAAGCTTAATTATTTATACTAAACTGCCTTATTTGCCGGAAATGTCGGACTAGTCTGGCTTCGAAAAATCGCCAAACATATCCTGAACTGCTATTATCTGAATTCTCCAAATATCTATTTCTGAATAACAAGTGTTTTCTTTTTCAGTGGTTTCGGCGTTAGGAGTAGCGTACAATCCCGAAACCAGCATGTCTGTAAGTGATCGGCGGCTTGTTTTTTCTCATTTCGACATGGAACTGTCACGGGTAAAAATTCATCACCGATTAATCGTTTTACTATCTTATCGCCCGTTATAATTTTAATAAATTTAAGAGCATATTTGACGAATATGAGGGAAACACAATCGTCTCGCCAGCAAGCATTAAAACCATGCTTGCGCTTATTTTGGCAGGCGCGGGAGGCAAGACAGAGGAAGAGATACTCCACTTACTCAGATTGGACAGCTTTTACAACACAACTTCAGCGAGGAAATTTCTACATGACTACAACATGGATTTGCAGGTGTGTTATTAAGAAATCAAGATGCAAAAAACCTGCTTGATTCCTATATAAAAATTCTTGTTTATATTTGTTCTTAATCTGTAGAATCCATCGAACAGTATAACAATGAAATCAGGAAACAAAATACTCGTGAAGAAAGGTTTAAAGGTTCTTGAAACATACAGGGCAAAGATTCTCGAAAGTTTCGGCATTCGTATCGAAGCTGTGGACTTCGGCCAACCGGGGACGATCTCCAGCTACATCAATAAGTGGGTTAAACAACTGACAAGCAATGCAATATCCGAGATCGCGACTGAGAGTAAGCCAACTCCAATTTTCTTTTATTGAAACAAGCCTAAACAGAGAAATTTTCCAGGTTCTTTCACACCTCTTTCAGCATTGGCGATCGTCAACGTAGTTTATTTCAAAGGCGACTGGCGTATCAAATTCGACCCACAGTCGAACTCAATTGGCTGCTTCTACACCAATTCAAAGTGCGTAAAAACCGAGTTTATGTCTATGACTGGGGATTTCAGAGCTGGTGTAATTGGACCTCTTAATGCCCTAGTATTAGAGCTTCCGTACAGCGTGCGTTTTGTTTATTATCCTTTTGTTTATGTAGTTTCCCCTTTAACTGTAATTTACCGTTTTAGGACCCACGCTACACCATGGTCTTCGTCTTGCCGAAGATAGGGATGAAGCAGTTGATGAGGGACCTCACATTCATCCCTCTCCTTCCTTTACTAGACTCTCTTCCATATGTCGACGTCTCGATCAAAATCCCGAAATTTACTGTAGACTATTCCATCAAATTGAACAACATCTTGACTAAGGTGATTTGAACAAAATTAAAATACAAACAAAAAATTCTTTCAGAAAAAAAGTACGGCTTGACTTATTCAAATAGCAGGGAACCTCAACAGACAACATCGACAATACAATTGATACAATATCGACAAGACTAAGGTTACATATATAAGAAAGAAATAGAGAGAATGAGAAAGAAGTAGAAGTTAATAGAACTTACACAGAGAGGACACACCANGATACGGAGAGAGAGAGAGAGAGAGAGAGAGAGAGAGAGAAAACCCACCGAGAGAGAGAGAGAGAGAGAGAGAGCAAAAATCCCTATTACAATTCTTTAATTAATTTAATTTATGAATTTTAATTACAGTTAGGGTCAGGAAGTATGTTCACCGACAAGAGTAATCTTACTAACATGTTTGCGACAAGTGGAAAAGTCACTGACATGGTGCATAAAGCCAAGATAGTCGTTAACGAAAGAGGGACTATTGCAGCTGCTTCAACGGGTACGTACTTCACTTTAAGTGAAAGGCAATACTTCTACTATTTAGATGCTTCAACTATATCTTTACAATTGATTTTTAAATAATTAGCATTTTTGTTCCAATGTATTCTGTTTGATTTTCAGTTTCGTTCGTAGAAACGTTAATCGCTTCTTACACCCGTCATTTCGTGGCAGACCGTCCATTCCTGTACTTAATCAGGATGAAGGATGTTGGATTCCTTTTCCAAGGGCAGTATATGGTTCCAACCGGTGACGATGTGAAAAAAGATGTCGAAATCATACCGCCGACTTTGCCGCAACTATTAAAAGGACCAAGACCTCAGGTCAGTTCCAATTGAAGTGAGTGTCGCCTGTTTTCACCCATCCATAAAAGTGCATCTGTTTTATGTATTTGACTTTTCAACTGCCTCGCCATTACTTTACGTTGCATCTATACCAACTGTCAGCATGCTTTATATACATTTTAAAATATTTTATTCGATTGGCCTGCAATCATATAAAAAGTGCGAACTTTTTTTAATGATTTCCTCATAGTTTGTAAACCTTTTAAAAATAAATTCACTAATTTCGTGGTCCCCTTGGCCAATTAATACATTACAATTATAGTAGATGATTGGGTTTGGTCTGCGAGTTGGCGAACTCATGTTGAACCGGCACCCGGGCACTATTGGGTCTGTCTTCACTCGCGGGTTTTTTTGTTTGAAAAAAGTTTTTCACTGAAGATGGCGTAATGCCTAAACGCATTTGAACAACTCAAACAAAAAAAACCCGCGAGTGAAGACAGACCCAGTAGTGCCCGTGTGCCGGTTCAACATTACAATTAATTAAGGTTTTTAGTTGAGATAAAAAAGTCAATGGCACGAGCGGGATTCGAACACACGATCTTCGGCTAGATACGCCGCTGCTCTACCACTTAAGCTATCGTGACCTCGATCCCCTCGGACACCAACTTCCCATCTCAACCCCACCTTTTGAATTTTCCCTCCTTTTTGCCATTTTTCAAATGTCGTGCAATCGGATTGGATTCTCGACGACAAATGAAATGGCCACGGAGAGCTTTAGTGAAGTATACTTCATTTTTAAATCATTAAATTCACTAATTTCGTGGACCGCTTGGCCAATTCATACATTACAATTAATTAAGGTTTTTAGTTGAGATAAAACTATGGCATTTAATGGCGTTTTTATCTCAACTAAAAACCTTAATTAATTGTAATCTTTTAAAAATAATTTAAATTTGAGTAGGGATACTAAAAAGTTAATTTACTATCAATATTCACTTTTGATCCAGTCTTGTAATTTATTTCATACATTATTTCTTATGTATGTAATATAAGGAAAAAGATATTTTATTTTTATTTTATAATTAGTCATGAATCATTTCTTTTCAGGCAGAGATTTTGAGTAAAAGTGATTCTAAGGTTGAAGATAGGCCATGGGTCCCACAGACATCTGGAAACGTTATAAGTATGGCCTATCCTTTTGAAAACGAACAAAATTCTAGTGGAAACCGCCCAAAACCTAGTATAGTCAATAAACAATATTAAGAATTCCAAGGAGTTGAGAATGCTAATATTGTGTTGATTATTTCTGGATAATCAAACATATATATAATCTAGTTCCTTTTTATTTATTTTTATACTTTTTGCCAAATTTAAAAAAAAAATGATACTGTTGTTTTCTTATTGTAAATAAAAACTATACTATTTAAAAACAATAGTTTTATTTTTAAACATTGAAAAACCTTATTTGCCAGCATAGGTCTACCACCCTTTCTGAAGATCATCACATTAAACTTTTTTAAGTTTAAATTAAGCTATAACAGCGAATTGATTTTTGTGTTTCTGATTTTTACACCCTCTATTTTTTTAAATTTATTTTTTTTTACTTATTTTTTTGTGTGTGTAAAAATAATGTCTTCCATCTAATTCCTTCCTTAGTCTTTTGATCTATTCCTCATGACTACGAGTCGAACATGAGCACATTTTTTGAAAGCTTAATTAGTAAGAATCATTTTCTGTGTGATGAATAGTCTTTGAGCTGTAAGGGATTTATTGGGAAAAAAACACCTGGTGAAGTTAATGTGTGCACCCTGTACATACGTTTAACCAGTTAAAACAATTTTGAATTCTTTCATGTATTTTTAAGTTGAATTTTGCTAAATATATTTGTTAAACAAAAATCTTTTTTGGTGCTGAGCCCTAGGCCAAGGACAATAAAATCATGAAAGACCAACCAAGCAAGGATAAAGAGACCAAAATGAAAGATAATGACCAAATATGCGTTCATGATCCTCGGTGTGGAGAAATCTCACAACAAAAAATCATTCTTAAATGATACATTTTTAAAATGACGGATTAGCTACAATAGTTAACTTGAAATAAAATGTTAAATGAAAAAAGATCAGAAAATATATTTATTGTAAAAAATATGTTAAAAATAATAATAATTACAAATCGGAACGAAAACAATCTTCAAAAGCTTCGAAGAGCGAGTTGTTATATCCAGATCTCAAAGCGATATCCAAAGGCGTGTCGCCTGAGGTGTCTTTTACGTTTTGAATCAGATCAGGTTGAATTAGAAGCATTTGAATCAGCTCTTTACCATCCTTATGGCTTGCGGCTAGATGCAGCGGGGTCACACCTTAAAAAAATCAATAAATAATTAAATAACAATAAAGTTCTATAAAGTACAATTATATTACCTCCGTTAGAAGTTGCATTTATGTCTGCGCCATATGATATCAAAACTTCTGCACAGTCCAGGTTGTTCCAACGGCAGGCAGAATGCAACGGCTGCCACTGGTCTATCGTCTCTGCATCATGTCGGGCGCCGGAATTCAATAGAAACTGGTGAAAAACATTGTTTCAGACTGTTTACACCTTGAGCTACTCACTCGGACGATTTCGACGTGATTGCTGTAACACGCCCTGTGAAGCGGCGTGTAGCCATCTTTATCCTTGGTGTGGACCAGAGAAGCATCTTGGGACAGGAGCTTGACAAGTGTCTCCATTTTACCATCTTGGGCTGCCTCCAGTGTCTGTTTTTCCAAAGGAACTGAAAGAGTAAGTTTGTGAGCAAATGTAATTTTTAAGCAATTATTTAACTAAACTAAACCAAATTAAAAACTAAAGTTTATCGTTTATTTAGATGGATTTTCATCCCCTTACAATCAACTAATTAAATTTAAAAGGCAGACAAACAAAAATAGCTACATGTGAAAGAGCATAATGTGAAAATTGTTTCCATTTATTTATTCTTTTCACAATTACTGATTTTGCATTCCAAACATTGGATTCCTTTTTGAGGTCTAATTTTTTTTATTTTTTATTTTATTAGAAATTGCATTAAGATTTATTAGAAATTATTACGTTTTTTACTGAAGGAAAATTTAATAATTTAATTTTATTTAATAATAATTTTAATAATTATTATTATTTATAATTTAATTAATTTATTTATAAATATTTTAATAATTTAATTTAATTTTTTTTTTAATTCCGTGTATAATGTCCTTTGTTAGCTAAAACCTCTGTAGCTAGGCATACTGTAAATAAGGTTGTTACTAATTTCATAAGGAATTTCACTCCATGGATGTTGTAATGCTGCACTCAGTTGTTGCAGGCCAACTGGCTGCAGATGGTGATCAACAAAGCCTTCTCTGCGATGTATCCCACAAGTGCTCAATGGGATTGAGGTCTGGAGACAATGGGCGAATGGGCAGGTGGGAAATTCCCAGGTTTTCTTAACATTGATGAACAACTCTACCTCTATGAGGTCTAGCATTGTCGTCCAGAAATCGAAAATCCCTGTCAATGAGATCCCTGAGGGCTGTATTCCTCGATAATTTGTCAGACATAATGGACTGCGGTAAGGTCAACAATATGGAATCCAATTTACCATCCAGTGTAAATCCCAGCCCAGACCAATACACCGACAACACCTTTACTCATACGAAAACAAGATTTTGAACACCAATTGATGTGATTTCTTGCAAACTTAACTGAGTTGCTCTGTGTCAAGTCATACTTTCTGGACTATCCAACTAACAAGAATATATTAGTTAATTTAATCAAAATTAATAGGATAAGAACGAATTACATATCCATGTTCATTTTTAAGCAGTTTATAACAGATTCCTATCCAATGTTGAAATACCCAGTATGAAAGACTACTTACAAGCCAATAGTTAGAATGACACATTTGTGACTGTTACATAGCATATTTCTAATCAATGATCAAATACCAGACTTGATGGAGGTTTGAACATGAGCACACAAAACTTCAAGTAATTTTGACAATTATCAAATTCATCACTAAGCACCTTGTGAACAAATCATGTTATGCATTACTGACCAATTTATGATCAATGGGCAAAGACGGCAGCTGCTTTTGGACGACATCGATCCAGTGCCACCATCACATTCAGCACCATCCAGATCAGTATAATTTGGCTATTTCTGGCATTTCTTCTGATTCTCTTTGCGATTTCTTATAGTTATGTTGGTTGGTGTAGGTAGTTGAACTTAAAAGGGTCTTACAAGGGTTTTTGACACAGGTTGCAAAAAAAACAAACATAAGTTCTGAGTCTGGGACGTTTTGAATTTGTTGAGATCAAGTGATTGATACGTTTTGACATTGATTTGAATGGATTTTTTGTATTTAGACTAAAGTTTACCATCAGGGTTTCGTTCGTCCTCGATTCCAGCGTCGTCGTCGTCCCATCCGCTGACCTGGAAACGCGCGTCGTTATCCTGGATCGGCGGCCTCATTTCCGCCAGCCGGTCCAGCTCTTCCTCCGAGTCCGACATGACTACGTGAGGAGGTTACGGCGAGGTTTCACCTGTTATCCAGGTTACCAGGCCGTCAGTTCACCCTCGCAAGACTCGAAACACAAGCATCAAGCCGTAGTCGCACTCGCAAGTAGTTTTTAGCTTTTTTTCCCCCAATTTAAAGTCATGTTCAACATGTTCAATCCGTCGCGGTACGTCGTCAGCCTCAGCCTGAACAGGTCCAAAGTGAACGTCATACCTTCAAAGTCGCTGGTAAAAAATTACATTTCTCATTACCATACCGTCTATACCAAACATGGTTAAGCCTTCACCCAAATAAATTAATAATTTCATTCAAAATCTTTAAAAATCCAACCAAGAACAAAAATATATTCAATAAAACTCCATAATAAAACCATTATAAGTTTAAAATAATAAAAAAATTTCTAAAAGATCAATTTTGATCTTGCGACGCCCCCTCCCAAATTTGTCAATTTTGTATATACAGGCCTTTACAGTAAAAATTCTTTACATTCATAATTTTATAACATTTATTAATTTATATAATCAATCCTGGAATATTGTATAATTTTTAAAAATTTAATTGATTTATATTGTAACAGATGTTTTCTTTCTGAAATTTTTGTCATTCTACCTTGCTAGATTTTACAAAATAATTTTTATATTTGGTACATATTATTTTAATGATTTTATAGTACAAAACAATATTTAATTATTTAAATATTTTTTATTATAGTAATATTCATTATAGTACAAATAATACCACTTGTTTAGGTGGTTTATGAACTTGTACACTGTGAGCGAATGAACGAACAAAACAACACTAAACAAATAGGAATAATATTTGTATAATATAATAAATTTTAAACAATTTTTAAATCAATCAATCTTGTTCTTCTATTTTGTCATTTCAAATGTTTTTAACTCGCCATTTTTTTACAGTCACTAGTCAAATTCTGGTCATCAAAAAAAGAACCTAAGGCCGAGGACAGGATCAAGGCTATCCTCACTGAGACCTTCCCCAAAGCTAATTCAATCGACGTCGTCGATGTCTCGGGTAAGAGTGAAAACCACCTGGTTTAATACGAAACCATCATGGATTGGTGTATATATTAATTTCTGGTATTTTCAGGTGGATGCGGTGCCATGTTCGAGATCGCGATACAAGCCCCACAGTTTAAAGGTTTACCAATCGTCAAACAGCACAGACTAGTTACAGAGGTAATTACAGTTTTTACGGGTTTCATTCATCTTTGGGTTCAACATTTGAACATACAGTAGACATGAGGCACAACATTAGAACATAATCATTATCCATAGGAGATAGGGCTTCACCACGGATAACAGGCACCACAGGAAACGTTTAAAATTAGGAAAAAAGTTGTATTATAATTATGGGCATAGAAAATATAAATTAAATTCCACAGTTAGAAGTAGGTGGTACTGAATCAGCGAAGTTTTCTTTTTCAAAGAAAATTAATATAGGAGGCTGCTTTGTCGGGATTTTCAACCTCTGGAAATTTTTTTGGAGAGGCTCATATTCTATGATTGTCATTCCACTTTTGAGTTAATTGAAATATTTTGATTTTTTTTAACAAACAATATTTTAATTAAGTAATTTTCATGAAAATATTAAGTTAATTTATAATTTTTATTATTATTCTTTCAGGCTCTCAAGGAGGAGATAAAGGACATGCACGGTTTCCGCATACACACGTCATCCTAATCATGTTTTAGTTACCTATAATTTTTTATTTCTTCTGTTAAAATTTAATATGTCATAAAAAATCCAAATATTGAACTTTTGAGTAATTTTTTTACGTTTAGAAAAAATGGGTCAATGTCACAATCCTGTACATTGGTAGGAGTATAATCGCCCTGACATTTCGACCCATAGCATAGTCAGGGAATGCTTTAAAAAATTTATGATAGATTTTATGTTTTATCCCATTGTATTGTTATTGTTGTATAGGCAATAATAATTTTTGTATGTAAATGGACTGGGGTGGATGAAATATTTTAGTGAAAATTGGGATAAAATTTAATATAATGTATAAAATAAACGCATATTTCGTTTTGACCAGATTTCAATTTTACACACCCTAAATGATTAACAAGGTAATAAAAATAATATTTTTATAAGACAAAGAGGCCAGTAAAGATATTAATTTACTTTTATTTACAATATCGTACGAATATATACACAAATGAATATTAAGCTTCTACCTCCGGTTCGTCTTGTAAGTCCATCTCTTCGATGCCCCAGAGGTGAATCTCGTTTTTGGTGGCAGTCATCAGGTAGTCACCGGTCGGATGAGGGTGGAGTGAGTGGACGACCTCGCCTGATGAGTGGACCAACTTGTGCGACACCTTGCTGCCAATCAGGTCCCAACAATAGACGCATCCATCTGTCGAGCCGGACAGGATGTTCCTGTCCTTCCTGTCGACACTGCTTTCAATGCAGAAATCACCCGTCGTGTGACCCGAGTACCTGATTAAAACAGTCACGTGATTTTAAATTTATAATGAATTATTACTGATTGTTTACTCATTGAGAAGTTCGCCACTTGTTTTATCGAAGAGCCAAATTATTCCATTTGCCGTGCTTGCAATGAAACACTGACCATCTCTCGTCAAGTTCAAGCTTACTATTGGTTCTGAAAACGTTTTTCATAAAAATAAAAAAATAATAATATATATTTTTAAACAGACCTCCAATATAGTCTACAGAAAGCACACCACTTCTAATATCATAGCAGCGTATTTTGCTGTCGAGTGAACCTGTCACAATTTCATGGTCTGTTACTATAATGGCGCTGATCGAATCCTTTGCTTCTTTCAGAACCTGGATCGGTTGAAAGTTGAAAGCCCTTATGTCCCATATCATCACCGTGTTGTCGAGCGAACCTGAAAATGCCAGGTTGGACTCCTCGTTGAACTTGACGCAGGTCACATTGCCCGAATGGACACGAAGTCGCCTCAATGGCTTGCCAGACGACACGTCCCAAAGAATTACAGTTTTGTCGACACCTCCCGATAAAATCTGGCTGAATTTTTAATTATATATATATATATATATTTTTTTTTTTAAAGCTATTGTTTACCTGCTATCGCTTGAAGCACAAGCATCTAACACCTCATTTCCATGTCCACAGTACGACTTAAGAAACAACTTTCGGTGTGGATTCCATAATTTGACTGTCTTATCAGAGCCGCTCGTCACGCAATAAACTCCATCCACTGTATCAGATAAAATGGTCAAAAATATTGACACTGTACTAGATTTTTTGGGTTTTGACCATCAGAACTGGATATCATCGTTATTATTACGTTTTCAGAAGAAAATATGAAAATAAGAATTGGTGACTGGTAGATGTCAAAACATACGTAGTCGCTAGTTAATCGCTTCTTCCTTTAAGCCATGTAAATTCATATTTATTATTAAATTAAGCATCTTACCTTTATTGTCAAATTGAACTTCAAATATTTTTTTTAAATAATAATTAAAAATTGACTTTTTTTTCCTATCACATTAGGTACATACCGTTGAACCTCACTTTACGAATAGCGCCCTGCTTGCAGTTTATGGTCGCCAAGCATTTGTAATCCATTGCTTAAGAACTTCATACAACTTGAAATAAGTCAGTAATATTTCGTTAATAAAAATATTCACATAATTATTTCCTTTTTAATTGGAAAAATTTTAAGATTTGTCGAGAGGTCAGGTTTTGTTTACAGTACTGTTATCCACCATGCTCTGTCAATATGAAGGTTATGGTGTTATTTATATACAAAAATAAATATATAAATAATAACATTTTTCTTGGAAATTCTAGATATTAAATGTTTTATATTGTTAAAAATGTTACAATCAATATTTTCTGTCTGTTTAAATTATAAAACTATTTATTGCTTGGTAAAGAATAAAATCCTTTTTTTTTTGGTATGGCTGTGGTTGATTTAGTTTACTACTATTATAAACTTTTTGTTTTAATCAATGGGTTTTTTTATTGTTTAAATGAGCAATTGAAATGGGTATTTCTAGGGATTCGGAAAGTTTAATCAATATATCATTTTGTAAATAATTGTAAAAGAGGGTTTTTTTTCTGTCTGCACCACTCTGATGCATGTGCCTTCAGGTGGCAGTGCCCTGTCAGGATTCGAACCACAATACTACTTCAGTAACAGTCACGGTCACCCTTCAGTAATTATTTGTAAGTCTTGCGGATGGTCTTTCGATGAATCTCTTCGAGTGCCTCATGCCTGTGGTATTATTATACCAAACTTTAGACTCATTAAGGATCCATTTTAAGATGTATGATTTTTTGTGGCAAGATGCTAGGCAACAGAAGGGTTCAGAACCTAGAGAGCCCGTGTTGGCTCTCTTTTTGGCTTACATGTCAACATTTCATTGCATGTCTGCCCTGATTGCAAGGGCCTATTGTATTATTAATGAATTTATAAAATCAATAAAAACGAGAGTAAAGGTACACTTGCCTAAATCAAACAAATTTTCGGAATTTAAGGACCATCTAAAAGAAACAAAACATAATTTCAATTCAAATTTAAATACAAGAGTGTTACATAGTTTCAACAAAGGGAGAGAACTAGATTGGTTTGAGAAATTTGAAATTAAAAAATATAAAATTGAACATGGAGATAAATGCATTAATAATATAATAGATTTTGATCTACCTCCCATTTTAAATATGTACATAAATAATATTAAACGGCCAAATAATTAAATTAATTATTTTAAATGTTATTATTTTTATAATAATTTAATAATATTAAGTATTTACCATTATAATATTTACTTGTGTTATAATTCACGCTTTTCGCACGTTCAAATTGAGCGCCATTAAAAAACCAGCTTCTCATTGGAACGTCGCGTTGGCGGGGGTATCGGCGGGTTCACTTTTGCAATTCATGTCGAGAGACGTGGTTGTAGAAATCCTTCAANCGTTCTTCCAGATTTGGAGCCGTTTTTGTAGGAATTTGCCTTTAGCTGTGCTCTTTGGCCCGTTCTTCCAGATTTGGAGCCGTTTTTGTAGGAATTTGCCTTTAGCTGTGCTCTTTGGCCCGTTCTTCCAGTTGTGGAATCAGTACCTTGTACTTTTTAGTAAAGTTGTGTTGTGACCACCTGCAGTTACCACCATTTCTGCAGACAGGGTGGAACAACGCCGCACATAAGCAGGGGCACATGCTCGCCGACTTCATCTTCACTAATTACAGCAGGGGAGGCTCGTCGACTTGACAAGCTCTCACTATCAAGTTAACCTGGACAAGCAGACTGCACCAGTTCAACAGCAAGGGCACTCGCAGCATCAGCCTCGACCTCTGCCAATGGCTCAACACCAGTCCTTTCAGGGCCACCAAAACTCTCGGTTAGTTGTGGAGTTGTGACATTGGCATTACTTAATATGGCATCATTCTGCATCTCCTAGTCCTCCCTCATTGTCTATTTACATGGCCTATCCTTGCAGATGGTTGCCCATTTATGAGCCTGGGAGCAGCTGTCTGGCTTCTTGGATTAAAAATGTAGCTGGCTTATGCTAATGGCTCAAGGACACTGAAGCAATATTGCCTTTGGATACCCTGCTGGTCCAACACTGGGCACTGACCCATGTAACGTTGGCCCCCCTCCACAATTCGCGTTAGTTTTGTTTAACGTATTTCTATTTATTTGTTTGTTAATAGGCAATGTTTTCATTTATGTGTTTGAATTTTTTGTTTTGCAGTTACAATTAAAGTCATTTATGGGTTTGTTTGTTTCTATTGGTAATGTTGGGCGGTGGTTAAAAAAAAGAAAAAACAGTTCCCGGAACTCCTGGACTACTTCGGAGTTCAGAGCCCTTCGACGGGCGACTCACTCTTAATTATGAAATAGTCTATCCTTGAAATAGGAGAAAAGAGGAACATTTCGGGGTCGGCCGTCGGCTCCTGGCCGGATTTTGCGCAAAAGGCTCGCCGAGATTTAAAAAAAAAAAAAAAAAAGCGGGGCGACACTTGACAACAAACACGTCGTTGTCTGCCTACTGCCAGTTATCATCACAACGGTCATGGCATCACACGGCACAGGTTCGTACATCCCACCCGAGAACAAAATCCTATTTGGAAAACTCCTCAAAATTATTCCATTTTTCAATTTTACAACGGCAGGGCTGAAGGTGCCGACGCGGCCAGCGCCAGGGCTCCCGAATAACAGGAAATCAGGAAGGAACTTGGAGACCGAGGAGTGGTAACGTACATTTCCAATCCTTACATTCTTCAGACACCCTTTAACAATTTATTCCCTACAGATGTTGACACATCAAGCCTGTTTATTACAAAACAACAATAGTATTTGTTATAAAAAAAAGTCATTTTGGTTTATCTAAGTACAAATTTTAAAGTTGTCAATTTTGTTCGAAAGCTTTTCAGGCGAACAATGTGGCTCAAGTTTTGCACCCCTGTGGAGTATACCAATCGGTCAGCTTAAACATCATATATTAGATTAAATCACATTCAAGATAATGAGTTCCATATGTTATCAGTCTTGATAAGAGTTATCAGTCATATTTTTCTATTCCAAAAACCTTATAGTCACACAATCGACCTTAACTCGTTTAAAATACTGTATCAGTTGTGTTTATTTTCAACCACGGATTACTTTACAAAATGTACAAGCCTTAAATTTGTGTTGCTTATAGTAAAAGTTGATTTATTTTTGACCCGACTAAACATGTAGTTGGTTTGCCGAGCTCTGATCGTACAATTCAATTAACAAATAGTCATGTCCGCTGACGAAAGCTTCACATACCTTGAAAGTTTTTTGTAATAGAAGTTTGATCGGCTCTTATCATTGTCTTAGGGTTTGTCATCTTTTCCGAACAATCACACACATAGCCGAAAAGTTTTTTGTAGTTGGACCGGCTTTGATCTCACAAGTCTGTCTTATCTCACTTATTGCAATGCCTGTTGTTCAAAGCTTCTTGTCTCTTGAATGTCTTCTTTCAAATTGGCCATGTCTTACAGTTTTGTCATGGCCAATGAACAAAAACTTCTAACCTTTTAAAAGCTCATGCAAGCACTTTTACCAGCGCTGATCCTACATATCAACCATGTCTTAGGGCTTTATCATATCCATTTAAAAAAAGCTCACCTATTAAAAGCTCTTTGTAAGTATTTCAAGTTTGATCAGCTCTGATTTTACAAATCTTAGTTTTGTCATGGCTGACAAACAAAAGCTTGTCACAAATTAAAAGCTGTTTGCAATTTGATGATTTGAAAGAATGTTTTTCTTGATTTAGGCCAAAATGATCAGCAATGATCTTTCAATGCCCAAGCCTCAAAAGGAAAAAAAATATTTTCTTCTGTAATCTTTTAGTATGGCCTGGTAGTGAATTTAAATTCCAAAGAGTGGATATTTTCAATTTAAGTTGGTTTCTCCCACGATTTCAATGCTTTTCAGACATGCTGCGTCCTTTTAACAATATTTTACGATTCATCTGAGTGAAAGTACAAAGTCTACCTAGCCCAGAGTTAACTAATATAATACCAAAAAAATGACAGAAAAGATTTTTCCTATAGTCTAAACACCCAGGAAATACCCAACTTCTCAAAAATTGTCTTCCTTCAATGATTAAACCACCATGAAATATTCAACTGATCCAAACAACAAAAAAGAAGACCGTGTTGATAGGTAGACCAGGCTAATTATACAAATTCCCAAGGCTATTATTTTGTTTCCGACAAACTCACATGGTTGACGATCAATTAACTTAATTTATGCCCTAATATTTAAACATATTTTACATACTTTCAAATTTATTTTTGTATTGCCCCTTTTATTTACATTATACATGCTTTTGTAATCTTTAGACGCTGAATTATGTTGTGAGGTAGTTTAGCTTTGCTGACCTTTGAACATTTGTGTCTCAGCATGTTTGTTTTCCTCTGACTCAATTCGATAAAATTTGTTTAAAGTTAACCGATGCCCAGGGCAATCTAAAAATCTTAAATAAACCAGTGGTTTAAAAGTTTGTTTACTTTTTCTTGTGACTGAGAAGGATTTAGTTACTTCTAGACCAGGGTTTGTAGGTGTATTGTTTGTTTCAATTGATTATTCTTTTTATGTAAGGTTGAGATAAAGCGGGCCACGAGCTGAAGGTCGTGGGTTCTAATCCCGCTTGCGACACTTAACTGTTTCATTGTCACCATCAAAAAGAATAATCAATTGAAATAAGTAATTTGGTTAATTAGACCTCTAAACATAAGTGAATTGTTATTATTTGTGTTTGTTTTTTGCTTTGGAAGCTTTGAGGGCTAAGCCAGTCTCAATTTTGTAATTACTTCTATAAAAGCAAACATAACCCACAGATATCCCAAGTTAGTTATTCTTGAATTCATAGTAAAATTTATCCTATGCTAAATTTTGGGAGTGTTTACATCAGAATTTTTTCCCTCTTGTGTGCTCATTTTCACCCATATAAATATTCAGTTTTAATTAATCTGATAAGCAGCTTAAGAGGCCATAAGATGCCATATTAAAAGAACAAACGTGTTTATTTACCATTTATAAATTATTTCGCAGTTTAAAAAGAAATGCAATTAAAACTGTACACTGAATTGAACTGGTTTTTATGTGATGTTCGTACATAGATTGATTACCTATTATCCTGGCTTGCTTAGTTAACTAATTAAAATTATATAACAGATTAGATTATGCCTATGAATCGTCGAAAATCAATTAACAGCTTCAGACCATCCTGGATCTGTATAGTAGTATCTGTAAAGCAGATCTGCTGTTTTAAATTATTACAATAAAAAATAAGGGTTCCAGTATGATCAGAAACAAACTGCTGGCAATGTTAATAATACTTTAAAAAAATTAAATTAATGGTTCTTTTCTGTTTCACTATATCAACTTCTATTATCAAATAAATCTGTCTTGTATGTTTTAGTGGTGTACTTGTGTGAAAGAGTGAAATTGTTGCATTCTTATTTGATCAATTAATGGCCAGTGTCCCAGTTTTTGATAGCTGTAGTTGAATTTTGGCTTTGTTTTTTTGATAGAGTATGACAGTTACATCAGGAAAACATTTATATTTTTAGCTTTCAAGATGTTTGCTTAGATGAAAAAAATAGAAAAAAAAGTGAAAGCATGAACAAATTGGTATGAGTGTTTTATACCTAAGCAAATAAGAGAGACTGAATGTGCGGGTGAGTAATTAAAGTAATTAAGTGGATGAGGCATCTGTTTCTCTGTGAGTTGGTAGCTGAGTTATTAAGTGAATGAGTGAGTGGGTGAATTAGTAAGTAAACAAGTGAGTGACTAGATAAATCATTAGTAAAGTAAATGAGTGAGTAGGTGAGTTAGTAGTAAAATGAATGAGCGAGTAGATGAGCTAGTAGTGAAATGAATGGTGAGTAGTTGAGTTAGCAGTGAATGAATGAATGAGTTGGTGAGCTAGTAGTGATGTGAATGAATGACTAGGTGATTGGTAGTGAAGTGAATGAGTGAGAAGATGAT
This sequence comes from Cimex lectularius, assembly GCF_000648675.2. NCBI lineage: Eukaryota > Metazoa > Arthropoda > Insecta > Hemiptera > Cimicidae > Cimex > Cimex lectularius. The sequence continues at coordinate 705,210 of NW_019392836.1, read as the reverse complement.
TAGTAGTGAAGTAAATGAGTGAGTAGGTGATTAATAGTGAAGTGAATAGTGAGTTCATAAGTAAATAAGTGAGTGTCTATATTAATTAGTACTAAAGTGAATAAGTGAGTAGGTGATTAGTAGTAAAGTGAACGAGTGAGTAGTTGAGTTAGTAGTGAAGAGAATGAATGTGGTGATTAATAGTAAAGTGAATGAGTTAGTAGGTGAGTTTTTAAGTGAATGAGTGAGTAGATAAATTAGTAGCGAAGTGAATGAGATTAGGTGAGTTGGTATGTGAACGTGTGTATTCAAACTTCTTTTTTTCAAAATGGGTTTGTTAAATTTGCAAACAACTATTTCAGCGTGGACCCATTTAGCCCAGTCAAGCAGAAAACGAGCGCAAAATCTGACAAGAAAGTCCCACCACCTCGTCCTCCGCCGCCGAAACTTCAACAACAAATCCAGGTAAAAAAAATTTTATCAAATCCAAAAGTGTGAAAGCAAAAAGAAAGAGAATAAATTTAAAACAGTTGCTTAAATATTTTGTTTTTTATTCTTAGAACATGATTACCCACAATTGAGCTATCAAATATTTATCAAATTTCAGAAATGGTCAGTGTAAAACGTCAATTAATAGTTCATGTATTAATTTATAGACAAGTAGGAGTATTTTTGGCACAAGTAAAAAGAAACAACAGAAAGTCGCAGCAACTGCAGTAGTCAAGCCGATGCCGCCACCTCCTGTAACAATACCGACTGGAACTCTAATAGATTTGCAGTCACCACCAAGTAGCCCGTTGTTTGAAAATAAATTGAAAAACAGTCTTTCTTTTAGTAAAAACACAATCACAAAAACGTTAGTTTTGTGTTTGAGTTAAAAAAATCATAATATTTAATAATTTGGTTTTTGTGTTAGGTCACAACCGGAAAGTGGTTTTGAAGATGATTTCAACTCTCTCATATCATCATCGGCGACCAGCCCAAGCAACGATCCGTGGTCGAACAGTTCGGACTTATCTCCATCACCAACTAACTTCCAGAATCAGCTGAAGCCAAAATCCAAGCCAATCAATATGTCCAAACCAACCATAATTTGTGTTCTGACGGACAAAGGCAAACCGATGAGGCCACCTCCGCCTAAGGCTTGCTTCGGTTCGAGGGAAGATTTAAAAATATACACAGAGAAAGAAGGCTCTCCACCTATGCCGTCATGCCCTCCGCCGCCACCGCCTCCAGAAGTCCTTGGAGTGCTTCTCAACGGTCCCAAAGTCCCACCAAGGCCCTCTGGAACAAGTGCAATCAAGGTTACTTTCATAATTACATTTTATGTTTGCGTCAGTTTATGCATTACGTTTTTCACATAAACTGAGATTATTACTTAGTTTTTATAAAAACAATTTTCTCATGTAAATCAACTATTTGACCTTCCCAAATCATCATGATCCACCTGTACTTAAATTTTGACCACCAAAACACTTTGCATCTCTTGAAATTTGTACTGAGTCTTGATTATCAAGTTTTTAGTCCATTTTGTTGCTTGTTTAGAGAACAGGCAGTACAATTAGTAAAGAGTTCGCAAAAAAAATTTTGTTTACTTTAGTTAAGTAAAAACTTGTTCTTTTGGTTTTATATATTATTTTTATTTTGCAGGACGAGGAGCCATATTGTGTAGCTTTATATGACTTTGCATCAACCCATCCTGATGATTTACCATTTAAAGTAGGCTTTGATAATTTTTTTTTTTTTTAATGTTTGAATTATGTTGTTTTTAATAAAAGGCAGGAGACAAGATAGTTTTGACGGAGCAGGTAAGCGAGGAATGGCTCAAGGGCAAGCTTGATGGCAAAGAGGGCATCTTCCCCAAGAGCTATGTTGACGTGATCGTCCCAGTTGACAATTACACAAAAGGAAAAATGAAAGTCATAGCCGTATTTCCATTCAAGGCAGAAACGTGGGATGACCTAGAGTTGAATGTAATAATTTGACAAAGCACACTTCATCAGACATTTCAATTAAATGATTTTATTTCCAGGAAGGGGATAAAGTGGATGTTATAAAATGGATCAATGATGACTGGCTGTACGGTGAGTCCGAAGGAAAGAGGGGACAGTTTCCATTCTGTTTCGTACAAGACATAACTGATTTTGAAGATTGATGGTTTCCTTTCAATCTATACTCTTTTAAATTTGTGATTAAGCAGTAAGCACGTCTTTCTGTTCAAAGCCAATGGCCTGTCCAACGAATACGCACTATTTACCTCTTTATTTATATATTCTTTTTTTTTTTTAAATAAGGCTAACCAAAATTTTGCAATAAATAAATAACAATGTACTTAAGAGGACCAATTTTTGTAAATAAAAAGCTTTAATTATTACATAAACTCAATGCTATTGTTTGTTTTTTTTCTATATGTATGTGATAACATTTTTCTTGCTTTTCAATATGAAAAGTGAATTGTGTATTAGTAAAAACAACATTCAAAACCACTGGATGGAAGATCTATTTTTTATACTAAGCATGTGTGATGTGTGGAAATTTGAAATAAAACATTTTGTAATTAATAAATATATGTATATGCAATTTAAGGGAAAAAAGTACTGCGTTCTTAGTTTGTATTTTTGTAAGCAGAAGAAATGCCCTATTTAATAGTTTTGCATTATTGTTTTTCATTTATATAATAAATGTATTGTTATCATGTATTCTAAAAATCAAAATCTGTATATTTGTTACCATTATATTTGATATTAATATTTTACATAGGTTTTTTATTATTACACCTCTTTAACTTTTACCATGACATTTTATTTATTGATTTAATTGTCTTTTAATTATTCTGAAGCACAGTGGCTTGCTCAAATTTTGATGAAAAATTTGTTCAACAAAGAGTAATTATAAAAACAGAACATGATTCGACAAATGTTGGTGGCGAATCAGTCATGAGGCTTAACATGATTGATGTCGTCAGGTGGCCTTGGGGTAGTTTTTAATTTAGTTTTTTCTTGTTACACAAGGTAAGTTTTTTTTAACAGTTAATTAAATTTAGTATTGACATTATTAATTAAACTTTTTTTTTCACTAAGATGTAATTTTAAAAACAGAACATGATTCGACAAATGTTGGAGAACCAATCATGAGGCTTAAGATGATTGATGACGTCAGGTGGCCTTAAGGGAAGTTTTTTATTTATTATTTTTCTTGTTCCGCAAGGTAAGTTTTTTTAAGTGTTAATCAAATTTTTTGTATTAACATTAATTAAACTTATGAAATTTTTTTTCAATAAGGTGTAATTTTAAAAAACAGAACATGATTTGACAATTGTTAATGGTGAATCAATCATGAAGCATATCAAGATTGATGACGCCGTAGTTCGATATTGGTCGAAAGCAGGTGGCGCTCGTGGTTGTTTATTTAGTAAGCTGATTCTTAAAAACAAAATGGACGCTGGCAGCGGACGTCGGCCTGTTTGTTTTCCGATTTTAACCCGTGAGAGTGAGACTGATGTCGATTGACTTACACCCCAAGCCGAGTAAACTATAAATATAATTTGTTATTAATTCATACCAGTCATAATTTGTTGATATTAATTCTATAACGCGCAACCCGACTATTCGTGTAAGTCGGTTCAGAATTCAGATGCCGTCGTTTTAATCAGACCGATAAAAAAATACATATTCGATGTGAAATGACCGAAGTGAGCAAGACGTCGGACGAGATCCTCAACGAGCTTTTCGATTCGATCAACGTCCTGCAGAAAGCTGAATCGGACACGGACGATACGACCGCAGAGAAGAGGACGAAGAGGAAGTCGAAGAGGCGTCGCAGAGAAGAAGACAAGGACGGTAAGAAGTCCAAGAGGAGAAAAAAACACAAGCACAAGAAGTCCAAGTCCAAGGAGAAAAAGAGAGACAAAGACAAGAAAAAGCAGAAGAAGGAAAAAGACGATAAACGGCCTTGTGATGAGAGCCGAGACCAGTCACCACCCGATGAAGCCCGGCCTGTCGACGAGATTCCCCTGCCGCCGGCTGCCAGCCCGAAAAAAGACGACAAAGCGGAACTCGACGCGGCCAAATTTGAAGACTCGGAATATCGTTCTGAAAACCGGGATCAGAACACTGCCAAATCGCTCATCAACTCGACTGGTAAGAAATCCAACTTTCTCTTTATCACTCAGCTATATTTTACAATGTCAGGCCTCATCGGTGTAAAAGTTTAATTGGATTTGGTCATATTAATCGACCATGTCTTACGGTTTTCTTTTGACCACTGAACAAACATAGCTGAAAAGCTGTTTGCAAGTATTTGTAGTTTGATAAGTTTTGATCGTACATTTCAGCCGTGTCTTAACGTATTGTCTAATACTTGAAAGCTTTTTGTAAGTATTAGAAGTTAGAACTTTGGCCCTTATTATCGTACAGTTTTGTCATGTCCAATGACCAAAGCTTCTCATCTCTTAAAAGCTCTTTGCGAGCAGTGGAAGTTTGATCTGCTCTGATCTTACAAATCAGCTGTCTTACAGTTTTGTCATGCCCGATAACCAAAGCTTCTCATCATTTAAAAGCTCTTTGCAAGTAGTTGAAGTTTGATCGCTCTGATCTTACAAATCAGTCATGTCTTAGGGTTTTATCATGCCCAATAAAAAAAACCATGCATTTTTCTAAAGCTGTTTGCAGTTTGATCACCTCTGATTTGACAAGCAGGCCATGTCTTGTTCTGTTAAAATATTTTTCGTTGATTTAGGCCAAAGTGATCAGAGATGATCTTATCACTGCACAAGCCTCAAAAGGAACAAATTTATTTTCGTTCTTTCTTCTGTAATCTTTTTGTATGGCCTGGGATGAATCTGAATAACTAAAGAGGTGTATATTTTCAATTTACGTTGGTTTCTCCTGCGAATGATGTGCTATTTTAAGATTCTTCTGAGAGAAAGTACAAGGTCCACCTAGCCCAGAATGAACAAATATAATACCACAAAAATCACAGAAAAGATTTTCCCAGCAGACTCAACACCCAGGAAATACCCAACGTCTTAAAAATTGTCTTCCTTCAATGATTATCCTAAAATATTTAACTGACCCAAATAATAAAAAAGAAGACAGTGTTGTTAGGTAGACCAGGCTAATTATACAAATTCCCAAGGCTATTATTTTGTTTCCGACAAACTCACTCAAGGGGCACTATGGCAATGAGGAGGCGGACAGCCTGGCCAAGGAAGGTTCAAATACTGAGTTCGTCGGACCACAACCGGTATTACCCCACTCTTTAAGCACAGCAAAAGAGAGTATAGGTAGCTGGGGCATGAAACAATTCCTTAAGGAATGGAATATGTCCCCAGGATGCAGACAATCGAAGGAGTTTCTGAAGGAAATCAAACCTAAAGAATCGAAATGGCTATTCTCTAACTCTAGGAGGGGAATAAGGAGGCTGATAGGTATCCTAACGGGCCATTGCCCCTTGAGAAGACACCTCTTCATAATGGGTACTCTACCAGACCCCTTCTGCCGCTTCTGCGAAACAAAAGAAGAAACGGCCCGACACTACCTCGCAGAATGCGATAGGTATGCTAGGGAAAGATTTAATACTTTCGAAGGAGAGGACATAATCAAAACACTCCCCAGGATAAAATGGTCCACAACCCTGGGGTTTGTGAATAGGTCCAATAGGTTTATACAGGACTCGTGAGCCGACCAGGTCCCGGACCTTCTAGGGATGGGGTACGGGCCTACTCAGGCTTTTAACCCCTCGGGTCCTGGTCGCCCGCCCTGTGTAATATATATAATATATATAGGTAGACCAGGATTATAAACGACTAAATATTCCCAAGGCTATTATATTGGCTCGCACAAAGTCACATGGTTGATGATCATATGATCATCTTACAGTTCTGTCATGTCTATTGAACAAACCCACAGATAAGCTGAAAAACTCTTTTTATTTGCTTGTCTGGGTTTGATCTTACAAGTGGGTTTTTTTCTCATTTATTGTCATGTCTGCTGACCAAAGCTTCTCCTCTCTTGAAAGAGTTTTGTTATTATTTATAATTAACTCAGCTTTGATCTTACAATTTGGGCTTGTCTTTTTGTATCATCATGTCCAATGAACAATGCATTTGATATTTTGAAGGGTTTTTAGGTATTTACAGTTTAACTGACTCTGATCTTACGATTCATTGATGGCTTAGCATATTGCGAAGACCACTAAAAAAACAAGCTTTAAATGTCTGATGATACAAACATCTCATTTCTTAATAGCTCTTTTTGATCTACTTACTTACCCTTTGACCTACTCAACAAGTCTTCACGTTTTATAAAATTTGTAGCTCCAGTGATTTTTGTGTATTTTCGTTTTGTTGAAATGTTATCATTAATTGATCATGTCTGATCACCAGGTCAGTTTTCACCCCACTGTTTTTTTTAACTGTCAAAGAAAACGCCAAATCTCTTTTGTATTTAGCTTTGAGGCTCTGCTGCAATTTTTGTCATTTCTTCCATTTTACTCCCAGATCGTCTTTGTGCGGCTTATTGTTGTTGTAAGTCCTTTTACAAAGATTTTTTTTTTTTAAATTTAGCTTTAATCTAAAAAAGAAAGTTTATACTGATCAAATTAAAATTGCAAGAAAAAAAAATCCTGGGCTTTACTGAAAAGTAACATCCTGGGGAGTACTGAAACTGCTTACTCTATACATCCAATTTAGGCGTATGTATATTTTGCCTGGGAATTTGAACTGAACCCTGCAACAATAACAATAACTTAAAAAATTATTTACCTGAATGATGTGTTAAAAATTAAGGAAATTCTATGTAAACTTGTGTTTAGTTAGAATTAAAAAAACAAAAATAAAAATACCCTTGAAAGATTAGATTAGTGTTGATTAAAATTATTTGTTTGCTCGGTGTGAAAATTAAACAAACAATAGATAAGAATACCGTGTTGACTCACAGTTTATACTAATGTCACAGACGTTTTTTTTCTGTAGGGAAAAATATACAAAACCGTATTGACAAAGTGCGTAAGGTTGAATCTCGTTTAAACGTGGTAAAATTATTTTGTTCAAGATTATTTTCAGTTAAAATTTTCTTCAGTTTGAAAAGGTTTAATTTATTCAATTTGCCTCATTGTTATCTATAACAAACGGTTGATTTTAAATTTTTTTTACAGCGTTTATCAATTTATTCGAGTTTTCTAGTTAAGCATGGTGTACAAATGAAAGATTTTTTTTATTTAATTAGTTTTGTTGTAAAAGGAAGTCTGTTGACGCCTAGCCAATTATGTAAAATCTAAATAGTTCTTAACCAACTTATTCTATAAAAAAAATAATATAAAATTAGATGCTTAATTTAATTACAGATTAGTAGTTACATTTATTAGATAATAATTAAACCAAAAAATAAATTATAAAATATTATGCTGAGGTCTGTGAAGTTGAACCTAGTAGTTTGATAGTTTGATATATATCAATATTTTTGATATATATATCAATAGTTTGATCATCTGCGATCATTATTGTTCTTATTTTCAATTGCATAATAAACTTACTCTGAGAAAAGTAAAAAGAGAAAAAAGAAATAATTTTTTAATGACTTTTACCAATATTTATACTGATACATGTCGATTTTCCCCCCCAGAAAAGCCTAAAATGTCAATTAAAATAACTAATCTGAAAAACAGCAACTTGCTCGAAATAGCTGAAGAGAGGGCCAAGCTAATAGCAGAAAAATCGGAAGAAGGTGAACTTAGTACGAGCGAAGAAGAGTCATCGGCAAAACATAAAAAAGGTAAATATTTGAATATTTATTTGTTTATTTCTGGGCTGAGCGATCAGGGTTAGTTCATTTCCTCTCAGAAAATAATAATAATAAACTGAAGGCAATTAAGAGAGAAGTTAAACAATGGCTGTTAGAGCAATCTTGGCACGTCTTAGAATAGGGCATTGCAGCTTACCCATGGATTTGCCAAAACTGTCAAAAATTTATCAACCAAGCACTTCCTAATGGAATGTTTTCACTTGAGACAGAGGAATTCAAGTGGTATGTTTGACAATATTTTTTTCAAGTGGTAGTCTTGGCAAAATCTTATCAGTTTGGCTGCCCTTTTAGATTCAGTTTTCTTTAATACTGTAATCCAGGAAATCCTAACACTAGAAGAACAGAGGAAATGTCTTGGTTCTATTCCTGTTGGTATAGGAACATTGTGCCTTCCATGGTAGTAATCTTGCTGACAGGGCTGCCAAATTAGACACACTGGCCGAGCCCCTGAGGAAGACTTCTTCTTGTAAGTCAAAGCAGCCTGTTTTAATATATGAGAATAGGGCATTGTCCGATTTTGCCAAAGTTATCAGAAATTAATATTAGTCAACATCCCAACAGAATGTTTTCACTTTGGGAAATACTCTCTTATTCTTGTCTAATATTATTTAAAGAATAAAGAACTGAATTTCCTAAGGCTGACCGATCTATCTAAAATCTAGTCGATTAGGTAAAAAATTGCAGTAAGCTAGACAGGCCTTGAAAGTGTGGTATAGTGGCACATTCCTTGTCTTCTACTTACAGTATTTTTTTTTTTTTAAATAAGTAAATTGTTTGATCGAGTATGGTGGACTGCCAGATGGTATCCCCCGTGCAAACTGTCTTACCTTGCCTTCTCTCCAGCCATTAGTTTTATGACCCATAAGAGTTGCAAGCCATTACAAAATTTATCTACCCAGTAAATATTTTAAATAATTTAGCATAAGCATATAAGGATAAATAATGAGATTTTACATTTTAATGTTTTTTCCCTTTTCTATTCAGTTTCCTCCAGTTTGGCAAGTCTGAAAAGCTCTGGAAGTTCTAGGTAGTATTTTTTATTGATTATTTGTATTAATTTAGTTATAATTTTATTTAAAGTATAACTTTTTTTAACAAGTGCTCATAGGGATAGTTTTGGTCATGAAAACAATGGAAAAGCAGAAAAAGATAGACGCCACAGTGAAAAATCAAATCACAAAGTCAGATCGAAAGAGTTGTCCAAAGAAGAGGTGTCTCCTAAAAAATCAAAAGATGAAAGTGAAAAGTCGACTGAAAGAGACCCCTCAAAAGACAAAAAATCAAGTCGAAAGCGTTCCCATTCCAAGGAGTCGAAAAGGAGTTCTCGCCCGAGGAGATCCAGGTCCCATTCTAGAGGTCATAAGCGTTCGAGGACAAAGAGCAAAACGCCGCCACGGGACAAGAAGCCTGAAGAAGCCAGACCGAAGGAAAAGGACAAGGAGAACCTTTACAAGGTTAAAGAAGATGAGAAAGAAGGCAGCTCGAAACACAGGTCCAGATCGAGAGATCGCAGGTCCAAATCTCACGAGAGGAAACGCTTCAGATCGAGGTCAAGGAGCAGGCGGAGGAAAAAAGACGAGAAACACAAATCCAGGGATCGATACCCTCGAAGGTCAAGATCGCCAAGAAAGAGTTCAAAATACCGAAGTGACGGGCGGTAATAATCTCTTTGTTTTCTATTATTTATTATTTTATTTTATATTAGTTTTATTTTATTTTATTTTAGAAGTAATAGTAAGGATGAATTTTTTATCGATAAATCCAAACTGTTAGAAATAGCTAGGAAAAACGCTTTGAATATGATGAAACAAGGTCAGGTCGGCACTGATTTGAACAAAGTCGCTGCAATCACAGCTGGTGGGAAAACCGTCGATGAGCTTACAGGTAACTTGTACAATATTAATTTTAAAGTAATAATTCAGTTTAAAAAAAAAAACTTTTTTAAATTTATTGACAGATTTTTGCAAGCTATTGAGCCAGAAAGAAGCTACAGGGCAGGAGTCTGTTAGTTCGGAAAGCTCGAGCGACAACGAGAATGAAAGGCCATTTCACCATCCTTTTCAGCTGAAAGAAAGACCAAACAATATCGTTATGAATATTAGAGTATGTTAAAAATAAATGTCAAATTTTTACGTTGAGTAACTTAATTAATATATTTATTTTGAATTCAGAATTGTGCTGCGTTGCCTGTTAAAAGTCATCAGGAAAAAACAACAGAACACGCACAACAGTTAAGACTGCAGTTCCCCGTTTCGAGCGGGCAACATCATAGAAAGACTGGTAATTGAATTATAATAGCATTTTATGCTTGTTATGCTCAAATCAAGAAAATATTAAAATGAAAAATAAAATTCTGGGACTTAAAATCCCCTTGAATTAAAAATTACGACTACAACACATTTATACAGATTCAAGTGCAATAAAGCTATAGAAAGTTTTCCATTTACAAAATTACATACACCAATTATTAATATAAAAAATTAATATATGTATTGGGTTGGAGGTTTTGAAAATTTGTTTTATTTTCATGCGCTGCTTTTTACATGCTTGTCATGTAAAAAAGTTAAATCTTAAATCTAATTTATGGATTATAATAAATATTTTTAACCGCACTATTTTCCCTGTATTAATTATTGGTGCCCGAAGGTAGTACTGGTTTCTCGAGAACCCTCCTTTTTTCCAAAGATCATCAGTACAGTAGTTACCAATAAAGGTAACATGTTTTAGAGAGTGAATGGGTACCAGTTGTTGGCTCGAAAGCCAGCGAAATGAAAGCGATAATGCCCCCGTCACCAAAACCCGAAACGGAACTCTTCCCCCTTTCAAAAGAGCCAGCCGTCGAAAATCCCACCATCTCATTCGCCAACATCCCTCTGCCGCCGTCCCTCCCACCAGCCGAGGACCAACCCCAAGTCCAGGTATGTAAGGAAACATAAGGAATTCATTGGGTAAAAATCGAAAAAAAGGTTGATTTCTAAATTTCAGAACAATTATGCTCTGGGCGCTGTCATATCCGAGAGGCTGGCGGCGATAAGGAAACAGCAGGAAGTGACCAACGCCCTCTTACCCTATCAACAAATAGACTTACTCAATAAGGTATTTTTTTTTTTAAACATTGAAATAAAATTTCAAATCTATTTTAATAAATTGTTTTAAAAGCAGGTGCAAATGTGGCCTGGGGCGGAGAATCAAGCAGGCTTATTCACAGGGAGCACAGGAGCAAGAGTTTTGTCCCAGGCAGAGCTAGCATCCGGACAACAAGCTTGGGCGAGAAAGGTTGGTCATAGGAGGAAGAGACATTTGGTTCTTTAATCTTAGAAGTCATTCTTTTATATACATCTTTATTTTTTCTTTCTTTCTTTTTTCATTTTAATCAAAAACTTAAATTGTAAAGAAAGCTTTTTCCATTGTTTTCTTTCTTAAAAAAAAAAAAAAATGTATTTTTGGCCAAATGAAAACGCAGAGGACAACCTTTTAATCTTTGCTTTTTTGGCAATCCAAAATATACTTAAATATCCTTAATAAGTACGATGGGGATAAAAAAGAAAGTGAAACTTGAAATTTAATCATTGCCGATCATTTTGGTCTGTCGAGACACACTGGAGATGACAAAATGCCAATTCTCTGATAGATCAACACAGAGAGGACGGTAGAGCAAAGTGATAGGTAACAACAAAATTTCATTTTTAAAAATATTTTATTTTTTATGAAAATAATTCAAAACAAAGGCAAAGAAAATTATGAGATTTTTCCATGTTGTCTGCGAGATGTGAAACCACAAATTTTTGTCATAAAAATCATACTTTTTATGGATAATTTAAGTATATTGTTATTAATAAAAAAAAAAACCTTACTGTTTAAAATCCTTGTCTTCATAAAAAATACAATCGGTAGATTCACAGACAAAAATATGAAGAAAAACAAGAAATTTAAGCGATATTCTTAACTAATTTAATTAATACATTTTTTTGATCATATTACAATACTACTGTTTGCTATTTTTGTGAAAGATCAATCTCATGGACGCCTAGAAGAGGGAAACGTAAGAAAGGTCCTATTAACAAAATTGTGCTCCTGGTAGCAGGCCATTTAAACTGGGAAAGAATGAGGTGTTAATAGTCTAATATTGCTACTGGTAGCCGTTCATTAATTAATCTTCTTTCTTTCATTTTAATCTCTAACGTATCTGCCTCCTGAATGTGTGTAAAATAATAACAATTTATTTATTTTTTATTTATTTTATTTAATTAATTTATTTTTTAACGAGGGTTCACAACAGCAGAGGTTATAAAAACCCTCGGAGTGCTGGTGTTTTTGAAAAAAAAAAGCCCATTTGTAAGTATGTCGGGTTTGAATGTAGGGCCGCTGGATTCGAACCCATGACCTTTATCTTACAGTGATGAACGCTGTGTCAATGCCTAAACCTTGCGGCCACCGATGCCCCCTAACAATTTAATTTAAAATTAAAGAATGTTTATAGAAAAAGTGTAATTTCACCCTATTTATTAAAACCATGCGTATTTCATTTGACTAACTATACAAACATTTCATTTGACAGCTTTATTATTTGTTTTTATTTATTTAAAAAAAAATTATTCTTACATTTCTATATTTCATATATTAACTATTTAGACTCTATTTACAACAATAAATAAAGTTTTCAATCCAGTTGTAACAAATTTTCAGGTCTCGGAGCAGTTAGGAATGCCCGTTTTTGCAAGATGAGCTATTCTTAACTGCTCCAAAACTTTTCTTTTTTTTTTAATAAAAAAAAAATTATTTAAACACGGACGATGGCCGTTTTCCTCCCAGGCACCTACGTTGAACGTACGGTTTCAATCTGGGTGCCTGGAAGCACGTCCAGGCGACGCCGCCAGCGTTCCTGGACACTGGGAGACCTGAAAATTTGTTGCAGGCGTCTAGAACAGGTTGCTCAAGGAAGTTTATCAACACGTTTGTGTCCGTTAATTGACAGGAATTGAAGGGCTGCCGGCTTGCAAGTGGTTGTCACCAAGGTAAAATAGCGTGTAATATATGAAATACTAAATAAATCAAAAGGCATAAAGTTACCTATCAACTGATATCGGACAGGTACAAAATATTCAATTTTCCTTAATTTTTGTGTAAAAATTAATTGTTTTCCATTTTAAACAACAATCAAGAGGAAATGCCTTTTAATTATATATAAAAAAAGAAAAGATTGAATAGTGAAATACATAAAAGGAAATTTATTTTATTTTTATTCATTTTATTTAGATAGGAACCTCTGTTAATTTCTTTCTTTCTAATTTTTGTTATGTTTACCAGGTATACTTCTTTTCAATACGTAAAATAGTTTTTTAACAATTGTTCTTTAGTCTTTATTACCAAAAAGATATGTGCACAATTGGTTGCGAGGAATCCATCCGAAACTCACTTTTTTAACACAAGTTGTTTTCACCTTCTCAATACCATTCCAGGGATCCTGGAACCTTTTCAGAAGTACAATGTACCGGGTATGCTCATTTTCCTCTTATTGTCATCTTGTAGAAGTCAAGCCATTTTAAACAGGCTATTTTCACACTGGCCAACAATTCTAGTCGACATACAGCTCATATAATTCCTAGTTCTAGAAAATTTTCAATCGGTGATGAATCTGATCCAAAGGGATAAAATTTCTTACATGAACAGATTACAATAAACGGTAGGGACTTCGATCTGTCATTAGAACGTTGACAATATCGCTAATGATAATTCTGCCCTAGGGATTTTTTGTGTTTTGCCCCTCATAAAAATATTTCTGTTAAAATCTCGCTAACATACTGACAGAATTTGTTTCAAACTTTCAAGATGTGATTAAATGGTCAGCTGTCAATCTGTCGAAACCTTGACAAAATCAGTATCGATAAACATCTGGGGTTAAAACATTTTCTTTAGTAAATCACACAATTCTATACCTATTTTCTTTAAAATCTCATAAACTTCTTTTAAAATACCTTAAACTTTTATCAATAGGATTTCAAAGAATTATGGATAATTTTGGTCACAATTTGGCCTTAAAATGTTTTGACTATTGAATTGTTTGTCATAAAATTACATTTGATGATAATTATAAGCAATTATATAAAAAGTATGTTGATTAATGGAGGTTTCTTGTTTTTCATTATTATTATTTATTGATTTTTTACTTAAAAATTACTCTTTGGGTTCATTATCTGTTCATATAATCATTAGTGCAATAATTAGTTTGATCAAATTAGCGGTTTTTTTTCTTTTTATACATATTAATTTGAACAATTATTGATTAATTTTTCCATTACTGTTTCAGAAGAAAAAAAAAAAAAAAAAAGGAAAACACCTTGCATATTATGATTAAAAACAAATTAGCGAAATAGAGTTAGACTTATTTTCCCCCTACTCCTGGGCTGTTCGTTTTCTGATTTTATCTTTTCTGGCGTTATTTAGGATCAGCTCATATCTGCGCAGCCCGTCTGCGGTGGGATGGGCATGTCGCTGTTGCAGAAGATGGGCTGGAGGCCGGGCGAGGGCTTGGGTAAGAACAACGAAGGTACGCTTGAGCCCCTGAAACTGCAGGTCAAGATGGACAAACGAGGCAAGTTTGTTTTAATGTTCATTTTTATGATGAGGTTACTTTTTCGTTTCTTTTTCCCCCACCCTTAGGGCTTGTCTGCGCTGAAGAACTGCCAAAGAAGCAGCGGGTGCTCCAGCCTCCCATCAAACCTCCAAATACCAAAAACGGCAACACTGGCAATGTCAAGTCAATTGAAGGTACACTTCGGTCTTCACATATTTATTTTAAATTGTTTTATGTTTAATTGCTCTTAATTGATTACTTGATATGATGATTGATATACTGGATGTTCTGTCTATGTTTCAACAAGCCTTGCAGAACATTTTTGCAATCATCGAATTTCAAATAATTAAGAATAAAGTTGTAAAATTTAATTATCAATAATAAAAAATATTGTATAGTTTAATGAACATTTATTTTTATGCAGGTAAACATCCTGTGTCTCTCTTAGTCGAGTACTGCACAAGGAGGCACTACCCGCCACCCGTGTTCACCGTCTGCTCCGAGGAAGGACCAGCGCACAAGAAAAATTTCATCTTCAAGGTGACCGTGAACGGCATCGACTACCTTCCGGCGTCGCCAAGCCCAAACAAGAAACAGGCGAAGAGCGAAGCGGCTTCCCTCTGCCTCAAAAAGCTCGGCCTCCTTCCGTTTGCTTCCTAATGTGATCCGAGTGTACAGTTTGTAAAAAACATTTTCTTTTTATTTTAATTATTTTTATTTTTAAAAAATGTAAACTTGATAAATTAGACAAACAAAAAGTAAATTATTTTTATGACCAAAGATTTATTCTTTAATACATGTGTAATTTATTAAAAATTAGTTGTCTTTATTCAATTTCAACCCATTTAAATAATAAACTAATTATATTTTTAAAAAATTAATTCTCTAACTCTTTGTCACAACTTTTAGGCCCAACTATTTTAAGCCATAATCCTTGTTATCTTCAGACGTATTCATTTTCATTTGACCTTGGTGCAGGTTCATCATTTGTTCACACTTCACTGACTTACAAGCCAACTGCCACCAATATTATTATTTGTTGAAGTGGGGAGGTTTGTTCAGGAATGAAGTATTTTAGAAAAACACCTTTTTCATTTTTTTACTGATGTTTCGGCCTTTTATTTGTGTCATCGAAGGTGCTCCTCACTACTTCAACAAATTAGAACAACTGGTTGCTAAAAAACACATTTTTATTATATTATTGTAGAAGCAACCTCGATTTTCCCCTTCCTGTACCAACTGGGCCTACTTTTGATTTTTTAAGCTTTACATTATTTGTTGTCTTGCCTTACGAATTTTTATATTTTCTTCTTTTCATATTGGTCATTTTTTATTTTCTATTAATTGTACTTTATTTTCTTGTTTTTGTGTTGTTAATGTTTTATCTTATTGGTTTTTTCTTTTCTTATTGGTCATATTTTATTGTATTTTGTTTTCTTCTTGATCATTTTTATATTCATTGTGATCATTTTTTATTTTCGTGTTATATTTTATTTTCTTCTCATTTATTTGATCATATTTTATCTTCTTTTCATATTGATCATTTTATTTATATTTTAATATTGGTCATTTTTTGTTTTCTTCTGGATGTTTTTTTTTTTTTTCAGCCGGCTAGCTGCCTGGGCTATTGCCGGCACCTCACATTTCTTCCACCTCACGTTTTATAAATTTATTTATTTAATTTTTTTTTTTAATTAGCTTTTCTGTAGGAAGTCTGGCGATCTTTCTGGTTGTTCTGGGACATTTCTGTGTTCTTATTTCTACATGTTTAGCCCTCCCACACGTGGTGAAAAGGCTCTGAAACTATCTCATTCACTAACATTCAATCCTAGCCTAGCCTATAGGCGGGTTTCAGAGTACTCGATATTCCTCTGAAGACCCGCCCTTGTTCACGCTAATAAATACATCCATACATTATGTACAATTAAAATTACAATTAATCTAAAACGTTAACCTAGGTGGTGGGTTTATGGGGTACTTGATATTCCACAATAGACCCACCCATGCATACACTACTATCGCACTAATAAATACATTCACTCAAACAGTAACCAATCATTCTGTATTTACAAATTAAAAAATGCGGAGCCACTGGCGCATTTAATATTACAACAGTGCCTCCGCCCATTCACTCTAAAAGATATAGCCTAATACTAACCTAAATCGTTGGGCTGTGGAGTACTCGATATTCCTGCACAACCCACCCATACACACTCACTTTCGCGCCAATAAATACATTCATTCTACCAAAAACACAAAGAGATATCTATCCTAGTTTGGTGGGTCTGTGGGGTACTCGATATTCCGACCATTCTTGTTAGTATTTCTTTATTTTCTTCTTTTCATATTGGTCATTTTTGTTTCCTTCTTGATCATTTTTTTTATTTGTCATTTTTTTTTATTTTCTTTTTGATCATTTCATATTTTCTTCTTGTTATAATAATCACTTTTTATTTTCTTCTATTGATTCTTATATTGATTTTTTTTTTGGGTGTTGATCATTTTTTAAATTTAAATATTGATAATTTTTATTTACCTGAAGCCAGTTGTTAAGTTGTATGTTAGAATTTTAATCAAATTGGTCTTCTAGCTGCAACATTCACTCTTCAATCCTATCGGTCAAATAAGGTTAAGGAACAGTGAGAAGAGTGTAGGACTTGAAACACAACCTTGCCTCACTCCCATTTGGGGGGGGGGGGTTACAGCAGTAGTTATATGACCAAGAAAGAAAAGCCCATTACTAGGTGCATTCTGTTTGAATTCAGGGCCACAAACTATCCATATCTAGGATGCTTAAGGCGTCAAGACCACATGCTAACACCTTAATTATTGTGGCCTATATACATATAAATAATTAATGTATTTTACTTGCAAGAGAAAGGCAAGAGTATCCTAATATTGCACTTAAAAGATGTTTTCTCACATTAATTATTAATATAATTTACTTAGTAACTATATGGCTCAAACTATTAAACAATGTGATAAAATAAAATATAGAATGGCTATTCACAGCTATACTTAGATAGTTTATTGAGGGGCTTGGGGGTGATTAGCCTGTAGTTTGCTTGTGGAACACATTTTGCCATCTTTTGTGATGTGTACAACCAAACAAGATGTTTCAGTTTTTTAATGGTTGTGAGCCCGTAGAAGTCTTCATAGACAAGGTTCTGGAATACCTGTCAACACCAGGATCCCCAAATATCAATTTGATAGGAAACTTCCTATTAAAATACACAATAGAGTAGAATGGAAAATCAAAATTAATGCGGACTATATTTTGTATGCAGATGACTAGATGAAAGGCAAAGTACAGGTTAGGAATTGCCGTCTGGAAATAAACCAAGGACTAGAATTTATGCGAGCAACATTCATTCGTTCAGTCTTAGATTGTGACTATTGAACATTGTGCTCAAAAGGGCTTTACCAACAAAAGAATAGCCTTCTCATTGGACAGCCAGACAATAATGGCAACTACCTTATCGAAAGTAAAGTCCAGAGCTGTTTATGATTGCATCAAAGCCCTGTCAGACATTGGGGACAACAGAAAAATTACTTTTGTTTGGGTACCCCGACAGATGGGCAATTAGGAAGGCTAAGGAAAGTTCAATCAGGAAACTTATTGGCCTTCAGGATTCAGTGACACAACCATATATCAAGAGACAAAGGGTTAAAAATAAGTCTTAAGTTCAGACGGATAGAGGCATGCGCTGTTAGGACAACTGACTGGAACTGCAGATTCAGGAGGTATATGTCTAGACTCGGAGCAGCAGAAAAAAATACTGATATTGTAGAGGATGAAACTTAGCAATGCAGCTGTAGAGGAGCTTTTTGTTAAAAGCACTCATCATAGAGTACTGCGATAGTAGAAGGTAGATAGCAGGCCCATAGGAGTTTTGCACTGCCACATGCCTGGTGGACATCAGGCTGCTATCCATTGTTAAGCCCAGATGTTTGAACAGGTAATGCTATTTCCTGCTGCCACGACATGGTTGATTACTGCAGGTCTTCTTTTGGTGAAGAGAATAGCTTCAGTATTGGTGCTAAGCCTTCTTGTTACTGTGCTTGGCCTCCATGATGATGTGAATAGGGCAAGGTTGTTAGTGAAGAGAGCCAGCCTGCAGGTACAGGTTAAACAGAATAGGGCCATGGATTGGTCCACGTGGGACTCCAGCCATTATTTTGTAAGGATGTGAGAGGGCCTTGTGCGAAACTCTATTTTTTTTTTTTTTTTTTTTTTAAGGTGTGAGTAGATGAGTTATTTGATAAAATGGGAAGCTATGTAAATTATATGTCCCTTAACAATGCTTTGGGATCTGAAAAAATGTTTTTGGCTAAAGAATAGCTCTAGTTCATAATAGACAATGCACAATGGAACGATATTTCGCTAGGTCGTAAAGAGGCCAACTCCTTTTAACCTTTAATGCTGACCAAATCAAAATCTCCACAAAAAAAATCAACACATGCAGTACAATCAAACACATCCAAAAAAAATTGAACCAAGAGCACAACAGAAAGATAAAACAAGAAAAACCTAGAGCTATGGTGTACTCTCTGGGAAATGACGCAGGTGGCCTAACTGATATTTGTCTTGGGCATAACTGCAACCATCATTCAAGTTGAATTACCAGTCATAAAAACGTGCACAAGATTATGAACATCTCAAGAGTGCAACTTTTATCAGCTCTTCAAGCCTATAAAATCAACTTATTTGGAACTGCTTAAACGGCCTAAAGTAGCTGATTAACAAATAGCATTATGCTAAGGTTTCCAGGTCATCAGGGAATGTGAGACAAGGCAGAAGACATACTAGTATAAAACGAAGCCTTGGAACAACACAAAGGCCCAAATCCTTTATATGGCAAAAACTGTAGCCATATTAAAAAAGAACTGGAAACTAAAGAACACAACAAATACTGGGAGCCTGACACATGAGAAAGAGATAATCCAACTATATAAAATTAAAAACTAAAAAATACATTTATGGTAATGCCCCTGTAAAATACTACGTCTTGACAGACCGAAATTGGTAAGGATCAAATTACAGGTTGTTAAATTAAAACACTGCATAAACTGAATTTGTACCAAAAGTCTAAACTTTAAAATCTCAATAATGATGTTTTTTGTACTTTTTTAATTATCTACTTTTGCCCCGAGTATGCAGAATTAAAATAACTTAATTATGATCTAATATAAAAAAAAAGTATGGACATGAATAAGCAGAATTTAACTTAAAAATTTAGAATTCTTGTAAAAATAAACTTTAAATTAATAAAAGCACAAGCAGAATATTTAAAAAATATGATCAATTATGTTTAAATTAATCATGTACTTATTCTGTCTTGATTATTTTTCTAATAATAATTTTTACAAACTCGTCAAAATAAATAGATAAAAATAAACTACACAAAATCAACTGGAACACTATTTAATGTTAACGATGAAGTGAACATTTAATTTTTAAAACATAAATTTTTAAATTTGAATTTTTTCCCCATGGTATCTTCTTTCTTCATTCTTCTCTCCATCTTGGCCAATTCTGCTTCCAATACTGTCTTGTTATTTATTATTTGCAAATATAATCACTTTAAAAAAATTGAAATTATTAAAATAAATAATTAAGTGTAAGTTTTTTTACAATAAAAATTAAACTAATTTAAAGCATTTTAAAAAACAAGCTTTTAACTTAAAGAACTCAATTTAAAAAAAAGTTTCTGTTTAAGTGATTTTTAATTTTTCGTTTCTCTTCAAGTTTCTTCATTCTTCTTTGTTCTTCGCATCTTCTGTTCTTCGCCTGGGTCCGATTCTTGAGCATGGATTTTTTTTTTTTTTTTTAATTAGCAAATAATGTTTTATTTATTTATTTTTTTAAATTTCAATTTAAAAAAATAAAGATTTTAGAATACACAGTCAAAATATAAAGGTATTACTTCAAAACGAATAAAATTAATATTATTTATTTGTACAAAATGATAAATGGCAAAGTTTTTTAAATGTATTTCTTCTGGCTCATGCTTCAAATGTTGAACTATTTATTTTACAACTTCAAATTTATATTTATATATGTACAAGATTTATTTTTATTTGAGTAGCATAAAAAAATTTTTTCTTATCAAAAAATCTGAAATAACTTGTGGTTTCATTATACATATGTCTTCTTTTTTTTATGAATATATTCTCTATTTACAAGTTTAAAATATTTGTTTGTTTTTAACTAATCAATGAGATTTTTATTGTTTTTTAAATTGAACAATTCAGTTATTGTTCGTCTACTCTTTCCAGTCTGTCAAGGATCTTGTTAAGTATATCAATTTTCTGTTTTTCGACAATTATATGCTCTTGTTGCATCTTGATTAGCTGATGTAGCCTCCATTCCTCATGGCTTTTATACTCTTTGGCAAACCGCTGAAACCATTTCGGCGGGGCAGTCCCGAGTGCGATTTCAAAGTCTTCGTAATTGTGACAGTGCTGTTCGGGATGGCGTTGGAACCGGTCAGCCAATTCAAACCTGTCGTAGTCCCGCCTGTACCTGGTCAACTCTTTCATCTTCAAATCTGACCTGTAATTATTCTGGGATGGGAGAGGATAGAACCTTTCGTGGCTCCTGTTTGGGATCCTCTTTGGCTCATCAATATTAAAACTGTGTGACGTGCTCGGCAAACTTCTCCTATAGTCGTCTTTGTCTTGGAAATGATGAGTACTTTTAGGCTCGTATCTGTCACAATATTTTACCTTGTATGGACCTAGGAGGCGGTTTCTTTCTTCCTCGTTTTTCCTGACTTCGTGGTCGACGAAATCTTCAATTTTTTTTTTCAAACTAGGTGGAGTGTTATCATAAGCTTCCCTGTTTATATACTTATTAAACGTCCTTTCAGGCCTTACTTCTGGCGATCGTATCTCCTTCTCTCTCAAAACGTTCACACTCGAATTCCCTTCCTTGTGGAAATGCACCTCCAGATTACTTTTTGGTAAATAAGGTTCACGTAAATTTGATCTTGGTGTTGATGACGTAAGTTCATCTCTGTAAGGAGACTCTTTGAAAAGGAATTCCACAATTTTTGAAGAATTTTTCTTTAATGTTTTTCCATAATCGTTCATTTCAATTTCTTTGATCTCCTCGGGTTCTTTTCTCGCGCTATGGTGGTCTTTATCTTTCTGCATATGTTTGCGCATGGGTTTTGTTGGTCTTTCTAGCATTTCTGGTTCTTGAGATTTATTAAAACGCCTGACTTTCGTAGGAACCTTCGGCTCCGGACTTTTTTCTCCACTATCTACTCGCTCACCCTTGTGGCTCTCAAGTTTTTGACTGTTATCCAACTTGGGTCTTCCACGTTTTTTCTTCAGCCTCTCCTCTTTGGATACTTTAACTGGGAGCTCAGAGAGTGTTTCGCATAAATGTATGTCTAAATTAACAGGCGGGCTTTCCTTATCCATAATCCTTTCCATTTCGTCGCATTTTGTCAATAAGACAAAGGAATTTTTTATATTGTGAACAATTTTATCGTTCTCTTCTTCTGAAAGTTGTGTAGTTTCTTTTGCACTTGCTGTTTCTTGATCTTTGACATTTCTTTTTGGCATGATCCTCGAAGGCGAAAGAACAAGCTGTCGCGTACGCTTTCTTTTTACTTTAGGGGCTGGGGAATCTTGAACTACGCTTTCTTCATCTCCTTTCTCCTTAGTAATCTCACTTGCTTTTTTCAAATTCTCGGCGTTTTCCTTCAGGGCAAAATCATTTTTAGGATCATCGTTTTGGAAGTAGGGCAGCAGGTCGAAGGCCAGGTCGTACAGCTTCATTTGACTCTCTTTTCTACAATTGACTACCTTTTTCGGGTTCTTCAGCTGCACCTTGATCCTAAAGGCCAAAGCAGCGCAGCTTTCCTTATTAAAACAATCGGGGTTCTGAGATAGTTTAGAACACCAATCTGCGATAGCGTTCCACCTGTCGTTCCCTCCGTTTTTTAAAATGTCAACATTTTTTTTGCAAATATCTACAAAAAGCAGTACGTCATTGTCAGGCCAGCCTTTCACAAAATTCCCTTTAGTCCTTTTTCTCTTTTTCACCACCTCTTCACCTTCGTCATTGACATCTTGAGATTTTCTACTCTCAGTTGTTTCTTTCTCATCAAATTCAGAAGTTTCTTTAATCTCCTTTTCGGCAGTTTTCAAATGCAAATTGCTACTACTTTCTGAATCTCTGTTTTTGTGTTTTTCAGTACTTTCCTTTTCGGCATCTTCAGGATCAATTTGATCATCTCTCTCCTCGGTGCTTTTCAAATCAACTGAACCTTCTTCTAAGCCATCAGGGTTTTCTTTTACTCTCATTGGGATGGCCTTTTTACGCCTTCCTTTCACCGGTGTTTCCATGTCTTCCTGACTCATGAGGTCTTTATTTTCTGCAGGTGATGCTTCAGGTTCATCAAAATTGGAAGGATTTGAATGAACTGATATCACCTCTTTTTGATTATCATTCATGATTTTTCTTTTTGGCAAAGTGTCAATCTTAATTTCAGAACTAGTGTTGTTATCATCCTCATTTTTTTCCATTAAATTGCCAGGGCTTTCAACAGGGATGGATTCGTCAACTGTCGAGCTTCTCATGTACTTTCTAATAGGTGAAGTCTGTGCTTCGTCTATTGATATTGTATTTACTTGATTTGTATTAGATTCTTCCCTTGCGTTCTCATCCAATTCTCTTTCTGGAGTAGGCATGTATTGTATTCCTGCATGCTGTACCTTCCCCTCATTGTGGTTTTTAGCCGAGAAGCAACTCTTTTCCGGCGGAGTGAGATTAACCGGAACATCCGCTCCAACTGAAGGCTCCTGAACGTCTAGTTTGGTCTTCCTCTGTCTTCTGAAAATTTTTTTCCTCTCGCCATTTTTATCAGAATCAGAGAGGACCTCGTCTTGAACATCTTCCTGGAATGTTTCATCCTCTACGAGATCCATTCTCGTCTGAACGAATTCAGACTTTTTGATCGATTTGGGCGGAATATAATCAAAAAATTCCAAATAGTTTTTTGTGAGCTCAAGGAAAAGCTGTTCCTTGCGAATCGGGTCAGCCTCTGATTTGACCTCGTTTATAATTTTCATCTTTGTCATTTCAAGATGTTTCTCAACATCAACGTTGATGTTGGTCTTTTCTTTGACTTTCTTAGAGATCAGCTTCCATACATGGGGTGTGTGCGAGCCTTTTGTTGTGAAAAGGTTCAGATGTTGTTTACCTATCGAAATGATGTACATTTCTAAAACACTCTCTTTTGCTTGACTATTCGTCTCTTCAGCCGACTTGCTCCTGCTGCAGCGTCTCATCCTTTTTGTTTCAGAAACTGATGATGTAAAATGTGGTAAAATCTCTTTCACGTCACAGCAAAGCTGCTTGAACACTTCGTCGTTCTTCAAGATTTCTTTGTACTTTTTAATGTATGCGTCTACACTCTGGCCGAGCTCAATGCACTGGTTGACTGTGAAGCAGCTCGGGTTCAACGAGGCAGCTGCACCGCTCTTTGCAATGTTCGACCACTTGAGATCGTCTTCTGTGTTGTTTTTCAAATCTTCAAGGTGTTTTTTGCAGCTGTCAAAAAACACAGCTATATCGTCGTTCGACCAGCCCTCGGGTACGCTAAAGTTAAAACTTTTCAACTTTGAATATGTCCTTTTTGGCGCTGATCTCAAAACTTTATCATAACTTCTTATAGTTGAAGCGATACTTGCCTCAGTTGCAGTCCCAGTTCCTTCACCCTCCTTTTTCGGAACCACCTCAGCAATTGCCATCCTAAAAAAACAATAACTATAATCAGAAAATTTTACCACCGCTTAATTTAAAACAAAACAAAAACAACAACACTAAAACCAGAGAAAAAAATCAATAAAAATGAAATGCAAACATGCCATTTGATCATTTCTGATGTCATACACCAATGGCTGCATGATGAAGCAATTTATCGCCATGACAATCAGCAATAATGACCATGATAAGCATTCACAAGAGTTCATCCAATCGCAGATATCTAACAGAAAAAAGTTTCAAACTAGAATAAAGACTGTACATAGCTTAAACATTTAAATTAACAATTAAATGTACATCATTGAAAATCACCACTGAGAAAAGTACACAGATTATCTCCCCTGGTTATCAAACCACATCATGCCTACAAATAAAACCACTATTTGCACAGCCAATATAATAAAAACAAATTGTTTATTCGCATAAAACCCAGCGATCAAGGGTAATCTTTTATTTTACGCTTAAAATATATCTTAACAATAGTGTCTTCTTTTTTTTTATAAATTATTAATAAGGATTATCGAGTGTAAATTTAGGCTTTTTGCAACTTAATCACAAGAAATGAAAAATTTATAAAAACAATTCTTCTCACCAAATTTTTGTACAGTTGCATAACAAAACTAAATTTTTAAATTTTGATGGTCTGCAGGATGATTGAACTTGAAGAAAAACAACAAAGTTATTGATAATTTGTCAACTCTCTTCCAAACTTGAGATAATTTTATAAATTGTAACTTAAAGACTGTTAGTATTTTAAATAGAGCAGAATTGTAAATGCTAATTCTGACTTCTGGTGCATCTTGTTTATATTGAACCAGAACGAATGATATCAGGTCAAGCAAGTTCAAGAATAAAAAAACAGTTTTGACAATGAACCCTATAATTCAAGACAAACCAAACTGCACACAAATTTTCCTATAAAAATCAAATTGCCAATTAGGATAAATTGGCCAGGAAGTGTTGTGCTTTAAATTATTGCCATGCAGTGGGTTCTGGGTACAAATCCAAGGCATTGCCCTTATAATATTTCCTAGTATTTGGAAAACGGTTTGAACCCTAACTACAATTGTACAATACGCTCACATTGCACACGCTGTAAACTAACGAACAACAGATAGTTTTAATTCAAATCCACTAGTAACTATTATGGTTAATAAAACCCTAGCCTGATAGGGGCGAAATTTGAAAAACTCATTGCATTGTTGAGTTAATTAAATTAGTCCTTATGTATTCTGTATAATCTGGCAGAAAAATACAGTTTTATTTATTTATTTTTTACGGCTGTCAACCCATTTTACATTATCTTGTTGAACCAGAAACATTCAAGATTCATACCAGACATACAAGGCACAAGATTGTCCTACATTTGTCTAATTTGCAACATTAATGAAATCCTAATGCGATAGGGATCACATTTGTAAAATGCATTGCACTATTGAGTTAAATAAATTAGTTATGATGTATTCAGTATAATGACCGTAAGCAGAAAATGACCGTTTTAAACTATCGTGTCGAACTATAAGTCCAAAATTTAGGGAATTTTGATTGATACAGGACACACAAAGTCCAGGGTTGTCCTAGATTGCAATAATACTAAAATTCTAACCCGATATGAGAGTAATTTGTAAACTACACTGCTTAATCAAGTGGAATAAATTATTCCATCTAATTTGTACAATCCGGTGGAAATAAGGCCTGTTTTAAAGTATCTTTGTCGAACCAGAAGATCAAAATTTGGGGAGTTTTGATTCACACTGGACACACAAAGCACAGGATGGTCTCAG
This sequence comes from Cimex lectularius, assembly GCF_000648675.2. Lineage (NCBI taxonomy): Eukaryota > Metazoa > Arthropoda > Insecta > Hemiptera > Cimicidae > Cimex > Cimex lectularius. Next base: position 679,290 of record NW_019392836.1, on the reverse strand, counting down.
ATTGCAATAATAATCAAACCCTAACAGGATAGGAGTGAAATTTGTAAACTGCACTGTTTAACTGAGTAGGATAATTTTTTAAAAATTTAATTTGTACAATCTGGTGGAAATAAGGCCTATTTTAGAGTATGTTTGTCGAACCAGAAGATCAAAATTGGGGTAATTTTGATTCACACTGGACCCACAAAGCACAGGATGGTCTCAGATTGCAATAATAATCAAACCCTAACAGGATAGGAGTGAAATTTGTAAACTGCACTGATTAACCGAGTAGGATACATTTTTTTATCTAATTTGTACAATTGGTGGAAATAAGGCCTATTTTAGAGTAAGCTGAATCAGAGGACCAGAATTTGGGGAATTTTGATTAATAATGGACACACAGAGCACAGAATGGTCTCAGATTGCAATAATAATAAAACCCAAATCAAAAAGGGGTGAAATTAGTAAAATACAATGCATTTACAAGTTGGGAAAACCAAAAATCGAACTAAGCCTACACTGAGCTAGTTAGATACAATATTTATAAATAAGCTTAGATAGTGCTTTAATAAACTAATTAGAATAGTAATAATTAATAAGTTTTGTGATTAAAAGTAAAATTGAATTTAGTGTAGGTTGTTTACTGAATTAAACTGTTAAATTAGTTCATGGTATTTAAGGCGAAAATTATAGTTAATAGCTTTAACTGTAAGGAAATGTTTTGAATAGGAAATAAATAAAAAGAATGTAGAGTCGGTTGCGAGATATATCATAATTTAGAAAATAGGGGTTTAAACAAATCGAAAATGTCAAACAAAATAAAAGGGAGGAAAAGCGGTCAAATCGTTACCTCAACAATCCAAATCGATAAAAGGATAAAAGGGCCTCATCGGGTGGGCGCTCGGTCTGCGAGTTTTGGATGAAAAACGAGCCAACTCTCGGCCTCCCGATAAATGACAACTGTTGTCAAAGTGTGAAGTCAACAACAAAAACTTGAAACTCGACAGAATCTCGGCCTGGATACGTCGGAAAAGAAAAAAAGAAAGGTTAACGCCGCCGAGACGAGGGAGCGTCTGCACCGTGCGTGACCCGGCGGACGGCCCCGGTCACTAAAACAGACGTCAACTTTGGGGAATTTACGCCCACGTATAAATAGTTCATCCAGCTGCGGTCCGTCTAATCTCGCCATATTCGTCGAACATTGGGGCTTGACAGTCCCATGTCAGTCCAACTGTTCTGCTTCAAAATTGAGTTATGCTACTTAAATTAAACACAAGGCAGCAAATTACAATGAATTAAAACCTTAAAAGAATCAACTAAGTTTCGCCTGCTACAAGGGGATAACCAGATCACGGATTTGGATCATACTTTTTTTTGGTGATTATACATTCCAAAATATCGGACACGTATACGCCACTCTTTTTGAAGATGCCCTAGGTTTTGTCATTTTTTTTTTTTTAGTTGAAATTTTCTGTTTTATTTCGCCTTTCTACTTGTTCAAATCAACTATGTGAATATATTATTTTACTGAATTTTTTATGTAGATTGCAATAAATATATGAAAAATATACAATAATATATATTAAAAACATATATGAAAAACGAACCAGTAGTGTGTATAATAAAAACTCAACCCCCTTTGGATTTAAGCTACCTACCTAATTATTTTTTGCTATAAATCCATCATCAGTGTACTGAATATTAGACTTACAAGGGGATGACTAGGTTGGTATGTCACGGATTTGGATCCAACTTTTCTGGTGATTCTACACTCCAAATTATCGGACACGTTTATGCCACCTTTTGTGAATAGGCCCTGATTTTTTTTTTAAGTTGCAATTTTCTGTTTCCTAATATTTTTATTTCACTGTTCTACTTGCTCAAAAATCAACTATGTGAATATATCATTTTACATAATTTATTATGTAGATTGCATTAAAAATATAATAAAAGTTATCCAGGTTTATCAATAATCAAAAAACTTCTAAAAACCCAATATTTTTCAAGTAAACTAGGTCATAATTTTTTCCATGAAACTAATATGAAATTATTAAACTAGAGGGGAATTAATAAATCTTAATTATAAACCCCACATATTAGGAAGGATTCTGCTCCTTATGTAATTGGAAAAGAAATGAAAATGATTACGACTAACTTTTTGGGTCGTTGTCCAATATCATTGAGCATCAATTGAAAATTTTTTTAGTTCTGAACACCTGTCGGATGTATTGAATGAACCCATTGGCTAAATAAGTTATGTAAGGAATCTACACTACAGGAATTTTTTAGTTGAAAATCAATTAATCAGTTTATCAATAATCAAAAAATTTCTAAGAACCAAATATTTTTCAAGTCAATTAGGTCATGAATTTTTTTTCTGGGATACTAACATCAAATTTCATTGTAGCACTCTAGAGATGCCAAATATAAATTTTTGTTGGAATTTAAATTTATCAACTTTTTGACCCATACATTTTTTTTTCGATTTTTGAGAAGTAATAGAAATATTTTTGTATAGAAATAATAGTCCGATTTTAATGTTTGATACAGTTATAAAATGCAGTTTGAATTTCTTTGAAATGAATTATCAACTGTAAAAATCGGTCCATTAGCTTTTGAGAAAACTTTAGAGCTTACACTAGGAATGCCAGTCAGAATGATGGTTCAAATTATCAGCCAAAAAATTAATTTACACTGATTTTTACAAGTCGGTATTTAAGCGTTTCATAATGATAAAATTACGACAGTGAGATCAAATCCAAGTTTTGACCATTTTCTGACTTATTTTGCTTACAGAATGTCAGTAAAAATATGCAAAAAAGCATTATTTTATTGATTTATCTTTCTAAATCATACCAAATTAGAATATTCTGCATCGTACGTACACATTTTTTGTTTTTATGTTAACCAACAATGAAATATAATATTTTTAAAAATCTAAAGTTATACTCATTTAATTAAATTTACTTTTAGTTAATTACTAATTATTTACTTTATTTAATTTTTTATGAATATTTTAATTTATACACTATAAATAAATAAATAAAGAGAGATAGATAAAGAAAAAGTTGCCTGTATAACCCTTGGGTCCCGCTATGGTGCCCTGCATCCACATGGTCCCGCTTTCGGTAGAGATTCATGGCAGATATAAGCCTGAGTGGATAGAGGGAAAAAATGTTATAATTTCAACATTTTTATGCTGATCCTTTTGTTCTCCTTTAAATTAAATTATTCAATGTCATGGAATCCCGGTTTCTTTTAATGATCCAATTTCCCTTTATGAAATCATCTCGCCAAAATGTATTACACTATTTAAGTGTTTCAATGAGATAATTCAGATGGAAATAAGTATTGACAGAACTAAAATTTATAAATTTACATGCTTGCTTTCTCTTTGACATATTTTGAACAGTAAAAGTTACACTGCATTTAATATGTTCTCTTAAGATTGCTTACTTTGAAAACTAAGCAAATTTAGTTGTAAACAAGGCAGTAATTATTAAAATTGGTTTATAAAACAAATGCTGAAAGATAAAATTTTCTTCATAATGTAAAAATCATTCTAAAGCAGAAAATATTTTGAACAGATCAATTTTTTTTTTTTTTATGAAAACACATAAAAGTACACACAGACAAAAAAGCAAATCTTCTCTGCTTTTTTGAAAAGATCACCACTCAACTTTGACAAAAGTTAGTTTCCAGTGTTTATAAATTTTTTTCTAAATAAAATTAGGGAATTTTTGTTTAAATGAATAATGAAATAGTAATAAAAAAATAACAAAAGAATATAATTGTGAGATTTCCTCTTGGGGTCTTCTGGGTGATGGACTTGAAATTTGATCCTTTCCAATCATTTTAGTACAAATCAACAAAGATAGGCAGACCAATATGAGAAGTTAATAATAATAGAAGCTAACAGGAATTACGGAGTTTTGTGTACAGACGGCCAGTTCCCTTACACCCTCGTTTTGGGAACCAATACAAAGAGCCAATTGGATCAAAGAAATAAAAAGCAGACTAGAGACACCACGCAGGGCAAGACACGAAGGAGGCAATCGAGGGCAGAAACAAGTGGCCTGTTAAGGAGAGTCAATTGAGTTGCAGCTGACTTGTATGTAACTAATTTGATTAATATAAATATAAAAAACAAATTCAATAATATGCATATGATTGCGATCTCTCTTGTATTTTTTTGAACCTTACCTTCCTTCCACACAAAAAGTAAACGAGCGCATTCTCTAAATGTACTGGCCTCGCTTAGTGAGGGAAAGCGTCCGAGCCGTTGTACACCTCAACAGTCAATAAGTTCTTTTTAATGTATAAAAGGTCTTTCTTTTCAACATGATTCATGCATTTCTGAGAACGAACGGATATTAAGAGAAATAAACTGAAAGCAGATAAGGAATTTCTTATTATTTTCCCAAGTTAGTCAGAGATCTTTGAGATAGAAAATTCTAAAAAAAAAATCCATTTTAAAAATATAAACTATGTAAGAAATTCCATTGGCTAGCAGTTTTATCTACATGCCTTTGGGCTTCTTTTGTTCGAATCAACAAAAGATAAGGCCAAGTTGTATATAAAATAAGAATAACTTTAAAAACAGTCCAAAGTTATATTTTAAATTACAAAAAATAGGCTTCTTTTCATTGCATGGAACTGGATTGTATGGACCCAGTTTGGCATTTCGCCATTTTCAGTGTTGGGCCTGTCTGAGAGGCCAGCAAAGCAAGGATAGGCCGACCAGGATGATAGAAAAAGATCAAATTACAGCTTGTCAATTAGCAGGACCCGCACAGAAATCTCACAATTTAAAAACTAAGTTTTACTATAGTTTGAATGGACATGTATATATATATATAAGACAAACACTTTGAGCCCCGAAGATGATCTCAATAAAGATCGAAACATTGGCACGATAAAGAAAATGTTTTTCTGAAACCTACAACATACGAGACCGCATCTCACGATTTCTGAATAATTAATAAATGATAAGTAGGAACAATATCTTGACAAATTGTTGTGCATACTTTTAATTCAAAATATATCATGAGTGAAAATGACATATTTCATTTTAATTTTAATTTAAGTTTTTTGAGTGTACACAGCTATGAAATTTCATGTCAATATTTCTAAGAATAGTTCAATTGTTTTCTTATCATCAGTCTGCCTATTTATAATACAACAGTTCACACAAGTCAAATGACTCAAAAGTTGAGCACTCAGGAATGCATAGACAAACAAAAACTATAAAAAAAATTCCAAATAAAAAAATGCTTTTAAACAAAAGAAAACATATGTATGTAAAAGTTTAATGCGCTTAAATAAATAATGAACAACAAAGGGCTAAGGGATATACTAAAGCTAGTGCAGTCTTCTTTTTGAAATCTGGTAATGAGTCAGGGAACTGTGCTGTCTCCATATTTATTATGTCGCATCATAGATGGGCGTAATTCTGAACCATAGTTTGTCCTATGTTGGCGAGTATAAAATAAAGTTAACACCAACAGCTCCAAAAACTGGACAACATTCCCGGGAAATCAATTGTATTGTTCAAATTTTTCATGGAAACAAAACCGAAGCCAATATTCATCTTCCAGTCCGATCTGATCAGATTCAGACAGGCGCTATAAACGACAATATCTGAGCAGCAGGCTGCGTACCTACTGATTTGGATATTTCCTCGCTTAAAATGATCAAAAACTGTCATAATCAATTCACAGATCTTAACAAAATACTTCACAATTTTCGACAAGTGGTTGAACCTAATGGTAATTATTTATTTAATAATTATTCAGACATCGTGAGATGCGGTCTGGTGTGATGTAGGTTTCAGAAAAACATTTTCTTTATCGTGCCAACGTTTCGATCTTTATTGAAATCATCTTCAGGGCTCAAAGTGTTTGTCTTCTGTGTAATTGTGCCATTCTTGCGTGTCGTGTTGAAAGTGCCCAACTCACACTCTCAACATGACACGCAAGAATGGCACGATTACACAGAAGACAAACACTACGAGCCCTGAAGATGATCTCAATAAAGATCGAAACGCTGGCACGATAAAGAAAATGTTTTTCTAAAACCTACATCACACCAGACCGCATCTCATGATTTCTGAATAATTATCGATTAACGGTCACTAATCACCACACATTATTTATTTAATTATTGTTAATGCGATCCGCTTGTTTCTGAGAATTGTAAAAATAAAAATTGATTGGTATAAGAAATTTCTAGTTACATTATCGAAAGTAAGTCAGATCTAATGAATAATATAGGCTAGAATTCTATGAGTCAGTAGTTTTATCTAAATTACTTTAGACTTTTTGTTTTTAAATAAATAAGCAATACAATTTTTCTTTAAATTGATGCTTTTTTTTTAATGAATGTAATAGTCTTTTTTATATATGCAATATGTTATATTTTTCTAAATTCTAATTCTAGTGATGAAAACAGCCCCCTTCCATGGTTTGGATATGGAAATTTCTTGTTTAATATTTTTTTTGTTTCATTTCACAATCTTCTTCTCTTAAAGCAATCAGTAACGATCGAACCATTACCTTGCTGACCTCAACGAAACAGCATGATGAGCTTTTAGAACTATTACTACAAATTAAAAAGACTGTTGTAAATTTTTTAAAGGTTTTTATTTTATTTTTAGGGTTGACCAACATAAGCAAATCTGAAGGCGACCGCAAAGACTACTTTCTACCAAAAAATATCAAAATTTAAAATATACTTTATAATTTAAAATATGAAAGTTAATCGGTAGAAAAAGTTGGGTGTTGTATTAGAAAAGTAGTATAAATGGTAGATTTTTGTATGAAAAAATCTAAATAGGCCTTAATTATACGGAAAAAGATTTGAATGGAAAATATACAAAAGATATGAGAAAAATTGAGTGGTATGAGAGAGAAACTAAGATTGAAAAATGTAGTAGAAACAAAGTTGAAAATCTAAAAAAAAAGTGTTAAATTTATTACCTCAAAAATCCAAATCAATAAGGATAAAAGGGCCTCATGGATGGGCGCTCGGGATGCGGGTTTTTGGGGTGAAAACGAGCCAGCTCTCAGCCCAGACCGCCTCCCGGATAAATGACAACGGTTGTCAAATTCAAGACAAGTCAACAAAATAAACTCAACAGGAGGAATTCCTTCTGGATCCGACGGGAGTGGAAAAAGGTTAACGTCGTTGGGCGGTGGAGCGTCTGCACCGTGCGCCACCTGGCGGTCGCCCACTGTCACTAATTGACACGTCAACTTTTGGGAACTTATGTCCTGCTATGTATGAATTGATTCATCGTGCCTTGGTCCGCCTAATCTCGCTGTTTCAACTTAAGCTTCATCGCGAGAATACCTTGAGAGGCCCATGTCAGTCCAACTAGTGTGCTTAACTTTCCAGAGTTCGCCTAACACCTAACCCAAGAAAGGTGAAGTTTGTAAGTTGTTGATTAATTGGAGATCGTGAGGTGCGGTCTGGTGTGACGTTAGTTTTAGAAAAACATTTTCTTTATCATGCCAACGTTTCGATCTTTATTGAGATCATCTTCAGAGCCTGGGATTTATAAACATTGTTTAAATTTTACAAATACATGTAGGATGTGAAAAGAAATGAATTTATATAATGCTAGAAAATTTTAGATATAAAAATATGAATTTATACAGTGTTAGAGAATTTTAGATGTAAAAAAAGAATGAATTTATACAATGCTTGAAAATTTTAGATAAAAAAAATGAATTTATAAATGCTGGAAAATTTTAGTTTCAATCTAAGTATTTATATTCACTCAAAGTGTTTGTTTTCCATGTAGAAGTGTCATTCTTGTGTGTCGTTTTGAGAGTGCCAATGAGATATTGTTGTGTTATGTACATATGCATATGTATACATAAAACAGCAATATCTCACTGGCACTCTCAACACGACAAACAAGAATGAACATAGAAGAAGAAGAAACAGCGGAACATGTCCTCTGTTAGTGCGAAGGCCTTTGCAGGCTGAGATTCCTAATCCTTGGAGAGGAAAAGCCTGATTTGGGGTCTGTTAAAAAGCATTAACAAGGAGCTCTAGATAAAAAAAAGAATAGAGATGCACAAAAGACCACTACTGGTAAAGAAGCCAGTTCCTATATAATCCAGTCTCAAAACCATCTAAGTTCACAAAACCATCATTACTATATACAATAAAATAACCCTGGTTTCTCCAAGAATTGTATCAGGGGACCCAGATAGTCACTTCCGTGCTCAAGAACAATTTTTATATCAGATGGCATTACTACGTGCTTTCAGTATGTACCCTTCAATTAGATGGGGGATAGCAATGTTTCTCTATATGCTGGACACATATGTGGGCTTCGGCCCAAAAGTAAGTCTGTCAACCTTGCATTGCTTTTTCTTAATTGGATGAGGATGACCCTTCTTCTATGAGTCAGATCCTCTGAGGCCACCTATCGACAGTGCTCTTGATATGTGAGAGTTTTTCTGCCAATACAACCCACCTATGCTGCCATTTTCATTTAATCATGTTTTTTATTATATTTTTAGCTTTAAGGTAGTTAAGTCCAGAGTTTGGGGCATCCCAGCCTTAGTCTCCTTGTCTGTTTTTCCTTACCCTCCAGACCTATGTGTCTGGGTACTCAGACGAAAACCTCTGTTTTGCTAAGCCACACCAGTTTGGGGAATATCTTTTCATCAAGAGCACATTGAAGAGTTCGACAGAGAACCTCACAGGCATCAGTGCACTAAACGAATGGTGGAATACAACAGCTCTGAAGTGTTCAATTTAGTGTAGAAGGAATAACTCTGGTTAACTAACTAATCTCACTGTATTCAGTTAAGTAAGCTTTATTGGGTAGCTTGACAGGAGCCCAAGTCAGTCCAACTACTGTGCTTAACTCTTTAGAATTCATCTAACCTCTAACCCAAGAAAATGGAAATTTGTAAGCTGTATTGTTCAAAAAAGTTTATTGCCTCAGCTCTGAATTTATATAATCTAGTAAAAATAATCACTCTCATTTTGGCAACCTCAAACTATTGGGTTGTCCGGAAAATAATGCAGGATTTTAAGTTTTCATTAAAAAAAATCTATATAAAATATTCTGTTTACGTTTACAGGATTACTCATTTGTATGAANGTATGGGAAATTATTTTGATTAAAGAACATTGCTTTAAAGTAACTAGTTTCTTTTTTTTTGTTTAATACCAAAATCCTGCATTATTTTCCGGACAACCCAATAGAATGTAAACCTTCAGGTTCGTTTACATTTAGCATGTTCTTATACTTAAGACAGCTATCAACAACTGGGCTTAACATTCCAGGTTGATCCATGATTTATTCTGCTTTAATTACAATAAACCCTATCTGATAAACCCTAACAGATGACATTGGTATGCTGTATTGCTCATAAAATTAAATAAATCAACTTTGATGTGTGATATTTAGTATACGTTAATTGATGATTATTTAGAGATCATGAGATGCTGCCTTGTGTGACGTTTAGAAAAACATTTTCTTTATCGTGCCAACTTTTCAATCTTTATTGAGTTCATCTTCAGGGCCTGGGATTTATAAACATTGTTTAAGATATGAAACAATGAATTTATACAATGATAGAAATTTTAGATTCAATCAAAGTATTTGTACTGTCTCAAAGTATTTTCTGTGAAGATGTGACATTACTGTGTGTCGTGTTCAGAATGCCAGTGAGTAATGTTTTTTGTTTATTTACATTGGATTTTATAATAAGATATAATCAGGTTTTGGATAATGTACAAATTTAAAGAGAGTATGATTGCCTACTTGATGCAATAGGCTTTTAGCTACCTCCCCCTCAACAATTCCAGTTTTGGACTAAGATTTAACATATTTAACTAAAAGGCCAAGCTTTGTGTTCATTCTGGAGATGAGGCATAGGATAATCAAACTGCTTAAAGCGAGATAGTTTACCTGATAGCCATAGGTTTTTTAGCTAACTAAAAACTGCTGTTTTGTTCAAAGATTGAGGGGTACAAAACTTATCTGTATAATTTTGCTGAAACAGAATGATTTTTGTGTTTTGAACAACATGTCGAAGGAATATATCAGCACCGGAGTATTCTATGTATTCTAGTTAATTATTGACTTTGTTTAGGGCAATCTGAAACTTGAACCCTAACCTTTCAGAGTTGTCCATTCACACCGAGAATGTTCTCATACTTAGGTCAGTTAAATTGCTGGCACTACTGAATTTGTAACAGAACAGTCTTGCTTGGACAACCTCGTTCAAAGTAAATCGTGAAGTAAAGTTTATGATTACAAACCCAAAATAACAGTCATGGTTGTTATGAGGTTCATGATTACAAATATAATAGGAAATTTTGATTGTTTTGAGTTATTTTATTAGAACGGAAATGCCGAAATTAGTCAAACCGTTTTTTTGTTTTTCTTTTTATAAAATAAATAGTTGCTTTTTTAAAAACTAATACTGGAAAAAACTTACGTTCGTGATTTTCTTTTTTCAGCGACCTCGACGGCCTTCCTGACGGCGTACCTCAAGACGCGTCGGCAGAGCCGGGTGACGTCCACCTCATGGATTTCCATCTCGAAACTTTTCCAGTTAGACTCGCGAAAATGGGAAAAAGTGAAAATCCAACCAGCTGTTCACACTATTTTGTACAAAATGGAGAAGAGTTTCTCGTGGAACCTGGCCAGGATGAATGTCCGGAGCCTTTGAACTAAGAAAAACTGTGATCGGCATTACCGCGAGGCCGACCATGCCAGTTATTAAAATTATACGGATAAAACTTTTGAAAAGTTAAATTTTGGACAAACGGGACAGATGGTTAAAAAACAACAACAAATTTTCAAGATTTCCCACAAAATTAAATATCCTGTACAATCCGATTCTTGCTCTTTCCCAAAATCGCGGTCCACCTAGTCTCGCTCCATTCCTCAATCCTGGTTAAAAGCAAACCCGAATACAACTTGCCAACTGTGTTATAAAGGAGATCTCTCTGAAGTTTGAGACATCATTTTTATTTCATTTTTTTGTACAGTAGAAAAACTATACTTACAACTAGGTATATCCCCCCCCCATTAATGATTTCGTTAAAAGTGGATAACAGCAGGAAAAGAAAATTGGAATGTTTAAAAAATTCAATTTGTATGGTCTTTACCCGGTGACTTATTGTCTTAAACTTTGTTTAATACCGATTACGACAGTGTTCAACAAAGGACAGCCTTTTTGCCAACGCAGCGATACACTGCTTAGATAAATATGAATTCTCACTTATACAAATCAGATTGTTACTTTTTCCTAGCAATAGCTAAGAAAAGGACTAGAATACGTCTTCTAGAAGTAACCAAGATCGATCTAGACCAGCAAAGAAAGCAGATATCAGGATCATTAATTATTTTTATAATTTTGCAATATATTGTTTTAAACATTAATATAATTATGTAGGTAGGTAGAATTTTTTGAGTTATATTCATAAGGTCTTGTGATGAGGTTTTTTTTGGCTTCACCAAGTTTTCGACGATTTATATCGCCATCCTCGGGGCATATTTACTGAAAAATACATACAATAACAATAATGAGATATTGCAGAATTACATTGTTTTCATAATAAACTTACTTTACCCAGTGAAGTATTGTAAATAAAAACATTGGGTATAGATTAGATTAAGGTATAAATAGATTTTATTATGAAATATAGTTCTGCAATATCTCACTGCAACTCTGTTTATGCGTGTATTTTTCAATAATTAGGCCCCGAGGATGGCGATATAAATTATCGAAAGTTTGGTGAAATCAAAAAATTTAGTTCATCACAAGGCCTTATGAAGATAACTCAAAAAATTCTAACGTAGATACTTGATTTATTTTACTTTATTAAAAAAAACCTTTATCCAAACAGTTAGATTTCTCCGCAATTAGATGATTTTTGAATATTAATCTTTGATGCTCTTGTCATATGTATTTAAAAAAATTTAAAAAAAAAATTAGTCATGAGCGACTTGAGACCCAGTTTGAGGTTTTAAGGCTAAAAATGTGCGATTGTTTTCTGAATAAATACAACGCTTTTGAAGTTCTGCGTCAATAGGCACGTGCTGCCGGCAGATTAGGGCAAAAGGTCTAAATTTGGCGTTCGAATATAATTTTTTTCCACCTAAAACGATTGACCTTTTAAAAAATTGTTTTTATCCTTATTACTCTATTATCCTAGGATGACACGACTCGGCGTCGAAAAACAGGCTTTTCCCTCGATTATAAAAGTATGAATGGGTTCTTTTTATTTTGTTTTGAAAAAAAAAAATTATATTGCCGACTGGTGAAAAATCGTCCCACAGCCGTCTCCCCCCCAGCGGCGCGGCGTGTAGGAAGCGAGAATCTGTTTCTAAATCTGGATCCCGTTCAGTTTTATCCGACTCTTGAAATCGAGGGGAACACTGCTGCCTACAACGTAAATAATTTACATTTTACATTAACACGGTTTTTCATGTAATATTTTTTTAAACTATTGTAACGTTCCGCCGGGCTGGAGGACTCTTTAGACCTCTTCTTCGGCCAGGAAGATTTCAACGCCTCAGAACATTACATACTCCCTGATTTCCATGCAATTAATCATGCATACTATTTTCATCGACGAATTTTCAACAGAAAAATCAATAAAACAATCCGCTTTTTATATTCCAAACACTTAACTTACAATAGAGACACAATAGCACGTTGAATGATGGTATTTATTAAAGCTTTATTAAAAGAAAACAATCTTTAAAACTAGCCCTGTTGTACGAAGTCACTTTTTTTTCAATTTCGGCCCATCATCATCATAATTAAATGGGTCAAATCGTTCTGGAACAATGAACTCACAATTTCGGTTTGTTTATTCCGGATCTGTCACCGCGTCAACCACACAGTGCCATATGAACACAAAAATCAATTTATATTATAATAATTAAGCATACAAAAATTAACCAATTATAATTATTTATACGATTGTTGTTTATACTCTTACTATTTAAATAAACATTTATATTAATTAAAATAATCAAGCAGAAAATGTGAAACCATTGTGGCAAATTTATCATCGTTCAGAAGGCTGCCTCCTTCGTCTTGAACTAGCCCAGGATGAATTTTATGCAATAAATAATTTATAATTAATTATATGAACGACACAGTTTAAAAAAAACTAACTTCAATTTAACATGAAATGGTAGCCTTAACTATCTTTTCCTAATATTCACTGAGTTGGTCAAAGACGAGATTCTACAATAATAAGTAATTATTTATTAATTATTAACTAATATGAACAGAACAATCCTGTCGATTCTTACATTGGGCGCTGGCTCCTTCACGTTTTACAAATTTTTATTGCGTTGGCTGTAGATGTGTTTCTTCAACTGTAAATAATTAATGATTAATTATTATTGAACTAATGTAACAGAGTAAATATCAATAGACATGACATCTTTCAGTCGATTCTTACTTTGAGCACTGATTTCTCCACATTTTCCTAATTTGCATTGCGTCGGTGGTAGATGGTTTCTTCTATAATAAATAATTAATTATTAATTAATAATTGATCAAAAATACACGTGGCATACATCAATAGACATGACCCTTCCAGGTCGATTCTTACTTTGGGCACTGGTTATTTCAAATTTCATAAATTTCATTGAGTTGTCTATAGATTCGTTTTTTCAATGATAAATAATTAATTATTAATTAATAATTGGCTTAAAATATATAAAGCACAAATTAATAGACATTGACTTCTTAGTCCATTTCTACTTTGTTGCTGGCGCCTCCAGATTTTTATTGGGTTTGTTGTAAATGTGTTGTTACAATAATAAATAATTAATTATTAATCAATAATTGAACTAATATACCACACACTATATCAGGACATGTTATCACGTCTTGCCTACATTCAACTTCTTATTTTATATTTTTTATTAATTACAGCATACCATTTTATAATTATACCAATATATAACCTATCATAAAATTTATATAATCAGACAGATCTATAATTACCTTCAATCTAACTTCAGTTGTTGATTCCCTGCTTTTCTTTAATTTTGACATAGCCAAATTCTGTCAATAATAAATAATTAATTATAATGCACAATTAAATTAAAATACAGGCAAAAAAATCGACTCTATCAACTTCGCTCGCTTTTTCAACTTTTTATAATTTATCTAATTTTTGATGTAAAGTAATTGTCAATTTATTCATAAAATTATAGCGATTGTTTAACTGTAATATAAATATTATGCTGAATAAAAACATTACTACCTTTAACCTAAATTGTATAAAATAAAGGGTTCTAACACACCTATTATTTTTAGTAAATCAGACTATTTTTAATGAATTTTATAGCTTATTTGTCATAAATCTTATAACAATTTGTATTGTGCTTCTACTTTTTAGTCATAACAATTATTAAAGATTATTCGGAGATCGTGAGATGCGGTCTGGTGTGACGAAGGTTTTAGAAAAATATTTTCTTTATCGTGCCAACGTTTCGATCTTTATTGAAATCATCTTCAGGGCTCAAAGTGTTTGTTTTCTGCGTAATTGTGTCATTCTTGTGTGTCGTGTTGAGAGAGCCCTCAAGAATGACACAATTACGAAGAAAACAAACACTTTGAGTCCTGAAGATGATCTCAATAAAGATCGAAACGTTGGCACGATAAAGAAAATGTTTTTCTAAAACCTACGTCACACCAGACCGCATCTCACGATTTCCGAATAATCATTAACTAACGGTTACTAAACATTACACAATTGTTAAACTCTATTCGACAAGAGGTATCCTGGTATGTCGAATTCTTAGTCTATAAACAACACGTTCCTATTTTGTATACCTTCTATAAATTATTTTTGACGTTTCCATTGGCTTCATGTCAAATTTTATTTATTTATTTATTTTTTGTGTTGAACCTTTCAGACCAACACATTTCAATATTACAATTAATTAAAGTTTTTAGTTGAGATAAAAAGTCAATGGTACGAGCGGGATTCGAACCCACAATCTTCGGCTAGATACGCCGCTGCTCTACCACTTGAGCTATCGTGACCTCGATCCACTCGGACACTAACTTCCCATCTCGAAAAATTGCAAAAAGGAGAGAAAATTCAAAAGTTAGTGTCCGAGTGGATCGAGGTCACGATAGCTCAAGTGGTAGAGCAGCGGCGTATCTAGCCGAAGGTCGTGGGTTCGAATCCTGCTCGTGCTATTGACTTTTTTATCTCAACTAAAAACCTTAATTAATTGTAATATATTAATTGGTCAAGCGGACCACGAAATTAGTGAATTTAACATTTCAATATTTTTAAATTTATTTTTTCAAATGGAGTAATAATGTCATAAAAAGGTGCATCAATTTTGCTAAATTAATAATGGACATTTCTAAAATTTGCATTGAAAAATTTAATTTTTTAAGAAAAAACTCGAATGAGTAAATTAAACAGATCTAACCTAAAAAAATGATTTGATTGCAGTTTATACCAATTGATCTTGAAAATATTTTCGGTGAAGTACAAAAGCTTATAGTGATCTTTCTGCAGGCCTGCCAGTTTAAAGAAAGACCGATAACTGTTTACGAGGGAGTAAAAATAGGTAAAATTGCTGTGTATTTTTGTTTTACCCGATCCATAAAGATATCAAAGTCATAAAAGCCGCATTCTTTTGTAATAAGTAGACTTTACGAGTACTTAGGTAGTCCGTGCGTACAGATATAAATGTGCCTGGCTACAGTCCAATTACACGTATTCAATCAGTTCAAATCAGAACTGCCTTTTCTATGTTACGGAGTTTCAATCTGGGTTTTTTTACTAACTGAATATTATGATTTGGTCTTTTTTTTAATGCCTTTTCAGTTCAGTGTGAAAGTAACGCCATTTATACAAATAATTTTGGCTTTTATAGTGAAGACATGAAGTGAGATCGTAAAATGGGAGGGAACTCTGCAAAGCAGAAAAAGCCCGAACCTGAGCATTGTGAGCATCAGCCGGCTCCTAAGCAACACTACGGGAAGAGAAAGCAGCTGTACTGCCGGACTGGCTATTTCCTTGCAATCATGCAAGATGGGACAGTCGCCGGGATTGATGAAGACATGCATCCGAACGGTAAGTTTATCATGGTTTGAGTTTTCTTTTGTTTAGTTCTGTCTGTTTTAGCCATCGTTGAATTCACGACTGTAAAAGCGGGCGAGGTGCGCATCAGAGGTACGAAGGCGAATCTTTACTTGGCGATGAATAAAACCGGCCGGCTTTACGGAGAAGTAATTTAAAAAGAATTAATACAAATAAAAGAAAAAACAATAATAGATTTTGATCAATAGGCAAACGTATTGGACGAGTCGACTGTGTTTTTAGAATCGCTTCACAGGCACCACCTCGTCTACCTTTCAAAACCATACGCCCGCTTCAATTGGTACGTCGCGCTTAAGAAAAACGGCAAACCGAAGGATGCCAAAAAGACCAAGCTGGGACAAAAGGCGATCCAGTTCCTCACAGTCAAACTCTTGGAGGACAGATAGTTCAATTTAATAAAACACTAACAAATGCAACTAACTCGAACAGCTTGGATGTATCGTCACGACCAAAAAGCTCTGAAAAGAGCAACTATGCTTTATTTTAATGTTATTATCAACTAACATATTTTTAATCTAAGGTCTTGGTTGAGATGAAAAAGCTAGTTTCACAAGTGGTATCGAACCCACGATATTCGGCGGGTGGGTTCGAATCCCGTCCGTTACACTAGCTTCTTCATCTCAACCATGACCTTAAATTAAATGTATAATTAATTCGATCCATTATGACTACTAAATACATGTATAGATTAATATAATAATTATCTATTTAACATCATTGATGTTAAACCTTAATCTAGTTTCTAACTCTTGGTTGAAAACAGTGTTTTTATTTTATTTTTTTAAATTTTTAAAATGCTATAGTGAAATATATTGTAGAAAAATGATTATGTATGGTTAAGTAGATGGTTCAAATTATATTTTGTAATTTTTATATCATGATTGTACTATTGTTGATAAATTAAAAATTAATAATCACAAAAGGCCTTCATTATTTTATAGACCTGTTGTCATCCAAGGTCCATAAACTTTAAAAATAATTACTAATTAATTACAAAATCGCATGTTTTTAATAATGGATTCATACTTTTTTTTTTGAAACTGAACGATTTAATTTTGCAATTCTAACAAAAAAATCAAATCTTCGTTGCCCATTTGAGGGAAAAGTACGCTTTAAAATCTAAGCTGAAATAATTTAATTTATGGCTTTTCTAATTGCGAGAACAAAATGGATTTTAGATGGTTGTTTAATGGGGTTGTGATGTTTTAAAATGCCCTTGATCATCACAGGATTCAACAGTCCACTTCTATTTACTTTCGGCTGGGCATCATCAGTGAACATTTTATATGGGAAAAAAGTCAACTGAAGGTTCTTCCCTAACAAATATTCAATTGATGTAAGTGTATATATATGTGTATGTGTATATATATAAATACTAAAAATTGAGTATTGCCAATATTGGTAAGTAAAATTGAACACTATTTTATCAAATTAATAGAACAATAATATATTTTACACATTGAGCTCGAAGTATATTTTTATGAATGCTTGTGGAAGAACGTCACCTAGACCATTTTTTTTGTCTAACATAACATTTTATATATGTGTATTAACATGTTTTATGTTGAGTTTGGATAATTGATTGGGTAATTAAGTCTAATATTCAGTATTCAGTACACTGGTGATGTTCGTTACAAAAATAACTAGTTACCTCAAATCCAATGTTAATTGTTGTTTTTTTCTACACACTACTAGTTAGTTTTTCCTATACTGGGTGACCTAGTTCCTTCTGACGAAACTCAGGGAATCGATTCTACTCTTTTTAGAAAAATGTTCAGGAGAAAATTTTCGGAAAGTTCTCTATTTTGAAGATATTCGTCAATTTAGGTTTTTTCAACTTTTCACTACCTTACCACATAAAAATGCTTACAACTTCCAAAATGTTGAGTCTACAACAAGCCCAATTACACCATTTGAAAGAACGCTAAATTTGCTGTAAGATACTTCTATTTGCAATAATCTGAATGACATAAAATGTTAGCCAATATCAGTTGGAACATGTCAAAATTACAAAATTTAAAATTTTGGTCATGATTCACGTTCTACTGAGGTTACAAAAAATACCTACAACTTGTCAAATTTCACAAAAACTTCTTCATCAAATATACTTTATGTTGATCTATCCAGGTTTTTAAATAACGTTCTAGTAGAGTTGAGAAATAACAATTGAATGTTCGAAAACGTGAGCTAAAGTAAATTTGAAGGGGGGGTAGAAATAAATCAATTAGAACTCGCTTTGTAAAATAAAAATGACACATCTGTAATCTCACAAAAACCATACCAGAAAGCTTCATACAATAAAATGCAATGGTTCTTCTTGTAGCAACAAAGGAGGAACTTTTCAGAGGAAATGCTCAAAGTGTTTTCCCTCTTCTCGAACATGTGGTAAGGTAGTGAAAAGTTGAAAAAACCTAAATTGACAAATATCTTCAAAATAGAGAGCTTTCCGAAAATTTTCTCCTGATCATTTTTTGCTCCAAACGAAGAGTTAGAATCGATTCCCTGAGTTTCGTCAGAAGGACTGGGACGCCCTGTATTTCTTGATATATTATTGTATATTTTTCCTAAATTTTCAATGTTTAATTAATATTGTTTTATTTTAACTTGTATTCTGTTTCATCAGGACATCCGGCTGGGCAATATCAATTTATCACAAATTATTTGTAAAAGTTAATTGAACTTGAAAGGACGTCCAAAATCTTTATTTTTATTTAATATATTTAAGAATTTTTCCTTTGTTTTAAATTAGGTTTTATTTATTTCAACTTGTAAGCTTCGAAATGCTAGCAGCTTTTTTTCTAAAATCCAGAGTTTTCTCAATAATTTTTCCTATATTGGATATTTGCGACATTTTACTTACATTGGATTTTAATTTATTTAAACTTGTTTTTGTTCTATTAAGATGGATCTACACTGGACTAGCCTGACGAACGTGCACTGAGAGCAGTAATGTCAACATTACACGTAGCTATTAATAATTAATTATAAAATCAATTTGTCATATACAACATCAATAATTTTATAAATAATAGTACAAACATTAATAATTAAGTAAGTGTATAATCATTAAACAAATATAATTTATTGATAACAAAATGACAATTTTTAAATTGGCTGTCTTTTTTAGTTCAGTCAAGTTGTCAGAATAAAGTGCTCTTAAATCTTTTATCAAGGTTTATGAAAATGTTCGGAATTGTGTCGGCTGTGATAGTACAAATACATAGTATAGTGGGTGGTATAGAGGCATAAAATGTTTCTCAAATTTTACCTGCGGGGAGGGAACTTCTTCACCTTCTTGTTTGAGGCAAAGGCATAAAAATGACATTGTTTCGTAATAAATTCATAAATAAGTAGATTTTACGAGTACTTAGAGAGTCTGCGGAATCAAACATAAATATGCTTGGCTACATTTCAATTACTAGCCTTTAATCAGCTCAAATCAAAACTGCCTGTTTGCATCCCCCTGTTGTACTTTGGACTGTTGGCCATATTTTTTATATCCAGTTGTTGTCGAACCGTCCTGGAGAACGTATCCAATATTTGAAATTTTTTTTTCCGGTGAATAAAATTAGTCGATATTCCTGGATATAGTGGTGTTCCGGTTCTCAAAATTGTGGCTTGTCGTCTCACCTGTACTTTCGTCGACCGAACTGTTCCTGCGGCGTGATAGTTGTCTCCACCGTAAGGGTTTTCCGTTCCTTTTTCCAAACCATCTTTTCGCTCCGATCATCCCCTGGAACCCTAGTCGGTGAAGAAAGGGAGCCGACGGAAGACAGGTGAAATTGCTTTTATTATTATTTTTTTATTATTCCCTTCTGGTTTATTTTGTTTAGTTTTGTTCATTTTCTGTTCTTTTTTTAATATATTTTTATATTTATCTAATTTCAATGCCATACAGTCCACGGTCTCCGGCGCAAACATTTGGTCCTCCGAGCCGTATATAGAAGTCGGAAAATCGGCATATCCATTGGTTGTCAGAACTGGAACGGTCGCCATTTTGTTATATCGTTAGTCGTTGTTATATTGTTAAGTTGTCGTTTGCTCATCAACCTAAAAGCCATTAGTGATAAGGCAAAAACCTAAAACTTATGTCAATCCTGAACAAAAAGGAAACGCTGTTTCGACGAGTTCAGAGATTGTACGATTTCGGAGGGAAGATTCCGAAGCCGGGTAACAGGAATTTAAAACAGCGTGTACGCTTCTGACGAAGACGATGGACGAATTTGCAATCTCGAAAGGAGAATTAACGAGATATCGTTAGATTGTGTGGACAATTATGTTCTCCAATTTTCCACTTCAATTTTGGATATGGTTGAACAGATAGAAAGGGAGCCGACAGAAGATTGGTTTTATTTTATTTTTATTATTTCTTTCTGGTTTCGTTCATTTAAAAAAAAAAATTAATTTCATTACCATACACACTGTCCTCGGCGCAAACACTGCCTATTTTCTGCTACCGAAGCTCTACCTGAACATTTTTACTATTTGAAAATTATGATTTGGTCCTTTTTTTAATCGTGCATTTTCAGTGCGAAAGTAATGCGATTTATGAAAAAATTTTGTTTTTGTAGTGAAATCATGAGGTGAGGTTGAAGATGGGAGGGACTGCAAAGCAGAAAAAGCTCGAACGTGAGCACTGTGAGAATCAGCCGGCTCCGAAGCAGCACTACGGGAATGTAGTCGGCGGGATTGATGATGACATGCATCCGAACAGTAAGTTTATCACGGTTTGAGTTTTCTTTTGTTTAGTTCTGTCTCTTTTAGCCATCGATGATGACAGATATCCTCGCAAACATCACTGATTTACTGGACAAGTTAGTCAAGTGTAGCTATAGCCCCAACTTTTTTTTTCACCGTCCCATCCTTTCGATCTTCCAAACCGTCTGAAACGACAATGGCCTTGTGACCTCCTTCCTTAACCGTGGCCTCTAACTAAATAAAAGATAGCTCCAGCACTGGTTGGCTCCCCACTTTCTGACAAATCTGACAAATTTGTATGTACTTATCAACATACATCCATAGCAAAAAGTTTTTAAGGTTAAATTTGCCCCAAAATATTATGACAGCAGTACAAAAGATAGCAGTACTAAATCGTCAAATGACCTCTCTTTTCTGTATCATTCCAAATTTTTCCGTTCTATGAACTGATTTATTGTTCCTAAAATCATAAAATTCACGCTAATTGTTTATGAACCTTTTTTTTACCAAAAAAAAGTTATTTTAATTTTGATGTTTCATATCATGAAGTGTTTTAAATTAATTTGTTTGGAAAGTCTGGTTCAATTGCAATTGCATAGGTAAATATTTTCAGTTCGTAGAAGAGAGGGTATGGAGTTTTTCTTTTTATTATAAATTATTAATATTTTTAAGGCTTATACTATATAAAACAGGGAAAACATTTATCACCTAATTATCACCGACAAATTAAAATGTCGAAATCGATAATTTCATTTCGAGATCTTTGTAGGGGCTTAAAAAGAACGGTGAGGGATTTGTCTGGGGGATTGAAAAGGTGCTGATTGCCTTTGGGCCCGAATATTCCACGGGGCCGGCATTATGCTAACAGCATAAATGCCAAGCCCGGTAGCATCCTCGTTTCCGTCCAAACGCCTTTGAATAAGTTGGCCCCTGATTCCGCCGTGCTTCCGTAACGGCCTCCCTATCGTTCCATCAAAGGAATAAATATGTGCTCAATGCTCTTCCTCCTACCTCCACCTCAGAACCCCCTTAATTCAGAAACGATATTTCCTACGATAAATTGCGAAGCGAAAGGAGCAGCGTTTCACCCACCCTTTGATATAACGAACCAAAGAAATAGTCCAGGAGAAAGAGCATTTTCTATGTATGTTAATTGTTATCCAAGTGTCCTTTCACATGTTCCTGCAAATTGTTTAAAGATTTTTCTCCTTCAGCCCTTGGAATGTTATTGTTTACTGTAACATATTCAAACCTGGAAACGACCAAGATTAAGTGACATGGGGGATATAAGCAGGGAGAGGCGAGACCTTTTGTACTTTCTCAATAATTGTTAATTTTTTCTGTGGTTTTGCAAGTTAAGTTTTTCTTTAATATTCCGGATGATCAAAGCAAGCTACTTTGCTGTTAAAGCTAACCCTGACGGCTTGGCAACTCTCTAAAGCACAAGCTGTACTCGTGTCCGCCTCGGGTTGGCATGGGGCGGCGGGTGCCTTATCACGAATATTAGGGCACCAGGTCCTATCTGCATAGACGGGGGAGGTTGCATAGTCATCTGTACGACAGGATAACAGAAATGTTCCAAGGTTCACCCCTGTTAAAATGGGAATGGACTCGTAGTTGGCCGTGGTGAGCCCCTGGCGTGTACTTAGAGAAGAAGCTGTCTTCTATCTGTGACCTTCGCACGAAACTTGCTCATGATCATCGTTATACACCCAGCCTACGGGATACGGCGGATCGGACGGCAGCGTATAAGCGTTGAGGACGCTATGATTATGCTGAAAAGTCCTTGAATGTGTGAGTAGTGGCGGATGGGAATGGGTAGTGTACTACTCGAGTATGCTTTGCACGTAGGTGCAGGCTGAGCTCGATTGGAGGCTTTTACCGTAGGCGGTCTAGTCTAGGGGGTGGTTAGCAATTCCACTTTAAAAAAAACCGCGGCCGGAGCGGATCCGGTAGTTTCTACGCTGGGGAAGCCCCACTACTCTAGGAGGCAGAGTGGCCTTCTCTACCTAGGGAGTGCGAGGGAGACCAGGCTGATGAATTTCGACTTAGCCCTTTGCGCACGGCATACGGTTCGATGCTTAATGCTGACCCGGCCACTCGGATTGGGCAAGCGGGGAGTGAGGTTCGTCTTGGCCCCTCGGGGCTGAGCTGCCTCTACACCAACGCTGCGGCAGTAACACCCTTCTGTCGTATGCCAGGTGCGTCAGCTCTCAATTTGAGAATCAAAACGTCTGATAAGGCCGAATAGGCTAGGTACGGACGTTAAAGATCCTCATTGCCCTTTTTAGGACGACCGAGTATACGGGAAGTAATGTTAAAGCTAACGTCAATAAAACTGTTGTAAATATATAAATTTCACAACACCATCATAGTGCTTCACTTGTAGCGTTCAGCCCTTTAAGCAAAAGTTAAATAGCACTAATGGCCAGAAGAAGCCTAGGTAAATATTTAGGACGACAACTGAAAATGGCATATTGGGTATACCGGTTTTAATTGTATTGCTCATAAATCTGGCACTGACAAGTAAATTTATGCATCAAAGGAGCAATGACTAGAACCAACCCTACCGGCTGTTATATGTACAAAGACAAGCTAAGACAAGCGAAAACAGATTTCACAACACATAAACTGAATGGGGACTAAATCTGGCATACAGGCCTTTTCTAAATCCTACAAATCATTTAATAGACTATAAAGAGAAAATGGACATGGAAACAGGTGAGGTATATTCAGTGCAAGCCAGATATGAGCAATCAAACTCATTAGAAAAGTACACCTGGTCTTTCAAGCTGAAATACTTGCCATCAAAAGCGTTTGTCATAGGAAATCTTGACAAAAATCCCCGTATGTTCACACAGCTTCCCTAATAGCATTTGTACGTAAAACTGTCAAATCCAAAATCTCAAAAACCTGGGAAAACATAACCGGACTATATTTTGGGTAGGCACAAAGGAGTTTTGAGTATTAAACAAGGGACAAGCTGGCCAGGGGGATGGTCTGCAAGACCAGAAGCGCTAATAAAAGGAGAAAAGGACGAATACCAGTTGTGCTAGACGCAGTAAACTAATGATCAAAGAACCCTCACCAAAACTGGCAATCATGGTAGATTGGGTATCTATAAGGACCAGGAAAATATGGGTACATTTAACAATACTCCATTTTGAGGTTATGCAATGTGGAGGGAGAAACTGCCACATATCATTTTCGAACGAGAACTGCTCAATAGAGACATATCCTAGGGTACAATGAAAACCCGGGAAAAACAACTACAGTAATGACAATCAATGGCTTACTTCTTATTAAAAAGGAGGATTGAGTTAAGCTGAATTAAGGCTCTAGGAAAAGCCCATTAAGCCAGAAGGTTGCAGTGCCTCATAGTCGACGTAGCCTAGCGATTGAAGAAGACTCAAGAAAAAAGAACTATAGTCATGACAATCAACGGCCTACTACTTCTTAAAAGAACGCTCGACTAAATTGAACTGAACTTAAAAAGAATTATCGAGTCAATTGAACTAAACTAATGAACCAAGAAAAGTATAACAAGGCTGCAGTGTGCTCAATGCATACATATCCTAGAAGACCCGATAAATAAGAACTGCAGCAATGACAGCCAATGTACAGCTCTTAAAAGAAGGATCGAGTCAATTGGACTAAACTAAGAAAGTATGAAAGTATATTAAGCCAGAAGGCTGCAGATTGTTGTTCTGCTTTGTTTGTTCTTCTTGTTCCGCATTTGGTCTCCAATTTCGTAACACATTCAAATTCATAATGATTTTAATACACGTGCATAAAAGAAGTTTAGAAGAATCAAAAGAAACTCATTCCCGGAAGGGCTCTAGTACATTTACGAGTCGAGGAACAAATTAAGCATTAAATTCGGGTATGGTTTGTTATTCTGGTCAGAAAGGGACCAGCAGTTCTTTCCACAATTGCAATCACTTGGCTAATTCTTCAAGTGCCCTAAACCCTAGCTGGATTTACTCAACCTTCCCTAACTTTATTTTAACACACGAGCTGCATTACCAAGCGGCTGAGCAGAAGGGCGAAGGGAGTTAGCACATTCGAGATCATTCAACGCAATTCTGGATAATAAACTATTTATTTAATTAACCGTTTAAATTTATGTGTGTGTCATTTTTGTCAAAACGTTTTAAAAAAGAAAGAAAGGATCAAATGTTAATGACCAAAGCATTTCGAATTTTGTGAGAGAGAGAGAGAGAGAGAGAGAGAGAGAGCGAGAGAGAGAGAGAGAGTGAGGGAGAGAGAAAGAGAAAGAGACAGAAAAAGAGAGGGGGTGAGTGAGGAGGGAGGGAGGGAGAGAGAGAGAAATGAGCACCTTGGGTACAATTTGTTCGCGGTTAGTTAATTCGAGAACCAGGAAATCTGAAAATCAGATCTGAGCAATTCTTTTCTTCAAGCTTCTTCGCCAGTTTTAGTAGATAGTCAGTAAAGTTTATAAAAAAAAGTAACGACATGCAAAAGAAGAAAGGAACCCGTTTTACGTTTTACAATATGAATTTCAAATTGCACTTTTGTACTGTGAGAATGATTGGATGTTCGAGATTTGCCGATTCTCCAGCAATTTTCGTCCGGTCTTTCCGAACAGGCCGTGGACGGAATTAAAGTCAGGCCATGCATGGTAAATCTGAGCAAATCGGATTTGAACGGGCAACTTGTTATTTTTTCCCATCCTTCGCCCTCCGCCTTTTGTCTTCGTTTGTTCTCTATCAGCGTTCCTCCGGCACCACCGATTAAAATAAGCCAGGATTTATTGCCGCCCGAGGGTGGAGGTGGAAAAGTGGGAATTAATTAACCGCTAATTTGTTTTCGCCTAGCTAATCCTATTTCCATGGCATTCGTTGAGAGTCGACGGCATATTCGGGCATAGCGATAGCCCCCGGCCTGACGCGTCTCAAACCAGAGATTAACGACCGGGAAATTATTCATTTTATTATTATAACAAACGGTTTTCCTTAATTAATTGACTCCTCGAATAGGGGTGAAATCTAAAATTACACCCACAAGAGTCTGGGGTTAAAATATACTTGTTGCAGTTGTTTTTCGATTTGATCTAGCCTTTCTATCGAATTATACTATCAATTCATAAATTTCGTGGTCTGATTGACCAAATACCATCTTTCAATTAATTGATCATTTATGTAAGGTATTGGTTGAAATAAAAAAGTCAGTGTCATGAGTGGGATTCGAACCCACGACCTTCGGCAAATACGCCGCTGCTCTACCACTTGAGCTATCGTGACTTCGAAGGTAGGGGGTTCAAATCCCGCTCGTGACGATGACTTTTTTATCTCATCCAATACCTTACATAAAATATATTATCAATTATTATTTATATGCTAAAATAACAAAACATATAAATTAATTTATAATATTAGTGGGAGGGACAGGAAAGAAGGTGAGAATCCAACGTTGCTTTTTGCAGGTTTTTATTTTTGACGTTCGTTTATTTATTCAATAAATTTGTAACCATAGAAATACTATAGTTATCAGAAAAAATAATTTTAAAAGTAAAAAGAATATCAAACATTTTTGCATTGGCATAAATCGACTGCCCGACTTTGTACAAAAATTATGAGAGAAAATACAATAGAAAATTTTTAATTTAACAATAAAAATAGTCTGTGGTATTTAGTGACAGTTAGCCAATGATTATTTGGAGATCGTGAGGTACGGTTTGGTGTGACGTAGGTTTTAGAAAAACATTTTCTTTATCGTGCCGACGTTTCGATCTTTATTGAAATCATCTTCAGGGCCTGGGATGTATAAACATTGTTTAAATATTACAAATACATGTAGGATGTGAAAAAAATTTTAGATAAAAAAAAATGAATTTATACAATGTTAGAAAATTTTAGATTAAAAAAGTGTATTTATACAATGCTTGAAAATTTTAGATTAAAAAAGTGTATTTATACAATGCTAAAAAATTTTAGATAAAAAAAATTGAATTTATACAATGCTAGAAAATTTTAGATAAAAAAAAATGTATTTATACAATGCTAGAAAATTTTAGATTAAAAAAATGAATTTATACAATGCTAGAAAATTTTAGATTAAAAAAATGAATTTATACAATGCTAGAAAATTTTAGATTCAATCAAAGTATTCGCACTTACTCAAAGTGTTTGTTTTCCGTGTAGATGTGTCATTCTTGTGTGTCGTGTTGAGAAAAAATAATAGTAATATTTCTACATCTTTATTTGCACACGTTTTTTTCTTCTTTTTTTGCTGGTAAGTATTAATATACATGAATACATAGTTGAAGATATTTATTCCGTCGGATCTTCGTTAAATTCGTTGACTTGGTAAATCGAATTTCTTGACAATAGGCACTCCTCAGTAGGTCATTTTGGTAGAGAATTCTGTGTATATTGTGCATACACTCTTTAGTACGAACTATTTTTCGTAACGGGGGAGAGAAAGCATTCTAAAATCGAATTGGGGCCACTTCCCCTCTGTATACTTGGCACTTTTTCTTTGTAATGTCTCTCTAAACTTCCACATATAGTTAACTTTCTTGCAACCTGAAGTAACGGAATTTTTTCTAGTTTGCTATGTTCGGCGGTCAGTGTTGTGTCAATGTGTTCTCACTTCCCAAAACCAATCATATTAGAAAATCAGTTACACAAAGGATCCAGGCTAAATTGAAACAAAAACCGCTTCTCGTTTTTCTAAATTCTTTAATGCATAATAATGTTCAATTTTAACGTCAGACGTACCATTTGTAAGAAGAGGACCGTAGCTTTTTAACAACTTATGCAACATAAAAATATATAAAAGGTTTCTACAACAAAATAGGGAAATTATTTGTCAAAAATTAACCTCGTTTTTTTAAGTTTTAAATAATAGTCCGATTTTGACATAGTTTTAAAATGAAATTGACAATTCCTTTAAAAATAATTATCAACCATGAAAATCAGTCTCTTAGGTTTTGAGAAAAAAGATTAGCGCACTACAAATGTTCACGCAAGGAAATCGAAATTATCAGTCAAAAAAATTAATTTACACCGATTTCCGCGAAAAGCGGTATTTAAGGGTTTTATAACGCTAGAATCACGAAAAATGAATTCAAATCCAAGTATTGACCATTTTATGACTTACTTCATGTTTGTTAAATTTGAAAAAAAGTAGTATTTTGTTACTTTTTAACTCATTCCAAATTATAATATTTTCGGTCCTAAAACATTTTTGTTTTTATGTTAACCAACGATGAAATTATTACATTAAAAAAAATTAATGTTTTGATTAGATAAAAAAAGTTAGTGCCAGGAGCGGGATTCGAACCCACGATCTTCGGCTAAATACGCCGCTGCTCTACCACTTGACCTATCGTGGCTTTTTTATCTCAACCAATACCTTACATAAAGATTAATTAATTGAAAGATGTTATCTGGTCAATCGGACCACGAAATGTAATGGATTTAATAAGTAAAACGAAATATATCGTCACTAAAACTCTCCGTGGCCATTTCATCTGTCGCCGAGAATCAAATAGATTACACATTTGGAAAATGGGAAAAAGAAGGGAAAATTCGAAAGTTTGGGTTGAGAAGGGAAGTTGGTGTCCGTTTGGATCGAAATCACGATAGCTCAAGTGGTAGAGCAGCGGCGTATTTAGCCGAAGATCGTGGGTTCGAATCCCGCTCGTGTCACTGACTTTTTTATCTCAACCAATACCTTATATAAATATTAATTAATTGAAAGAGATTATTTGGTCATTCGGACCAAGAAATGTAATAGAATTAAAAATGATAATTTGTTAATCTATAAATAAAGAATTATTATCATTTAATTAAATTTACTTTAAACTTATAATTTTTATTAATATTATTTTAATTTATTAAATATAAATAAATTCATTCAACCAGATTTACGTTTAGTCCTTCCCGCTTCGCAATTAATAAATTTTGTAAAATTATATATTAACATAGTTGATTTGAGTAAGCAGAACGGCGAAAAAACGGAAAATTTGAACTTTCAATTTTTTCGACAAAACCAAGGCTTATTTACAATAAGTGGCGGATATATGTCCAATATTTTGGAGTATTGAATCAACCAAAAAAGTTTGGTCCAAATCCGTGACACTCCAACTTGGTCGTCCCCTTGTTTGTTTTACATTAAAGTAGGCAGCTTAAAAATAAACGGCCACGAATTTTATAAAAAACAGCACATCCTTTGAACAGAATAATAGTAATAATAAGATTTGGGAGTTATTGCTTTACCAGACTTCCCGGAAATGACCATTTTGTACATTTAATCAAATGTCCTGTTTTACTTTATTATTTTTTTACAGCTGGGCCGCATGCTTGGATAAGACGGCGACCGATGTTGCCCATACACATGCTCTTCTCCAACAATGAAAACTCGGTTCAGAAGGCTTTAATGCGATTTCCGGGGTGTAAAGTAACAATCAGTTTAGGCGGCCGAGTGGGGCCGAATCGAGTTGGAAGGGTCATTTACGGAGGGATAGGGCCTTAGTGAACAAACCAGGGCGGTGGATTATCTGTAAGTGCAAGGCCTCCTTGTGATGACATATCCGAGCCCTAAGGGTGACGAGAGACCAATATCTGACCACCTCTGGGGATCTTTTTTTATCGGGAAAATTAGATCTGAGGAGGTCGCCGGCGTAACAAGATCAAGGATAGAGCCATGTCGGTGGATTGCCCTTCTCTCTTCGAATAACTTCATCTGTTTGACATAAGCGTGAGGAGCAGTCCTTCTTTCAATATGCAAAAGATTGGAAAAAGAAAAAATTATTAACTTTGAGAAAATAGCTACTTTATTGTTTTAAATATATACTTTTTTTCTACCATTCTCAAATGTTTGAAAGTATATATCATGGCCTTTTTTTCAGGACAGTTAAAACATTTATTACACAATATTTATTATTTTTTATTTCGTCAAATGACAAATGAATTAAGCCTTTTTTGTAAATGATTGTTCTCCACACAGACTTGTTGATTATTGGATGGATTTCGAGCATTAAACGGTTACAAACATTTCTCTCGACATAATTATTGCTTCTTTTTTTAATTCGTTTTACTAGCAATCTATCGATGAAGATTTCTTGATATCTATTGTTGTTAGCTAAGGTTTTAATTGTTTGTAATTAGTTTTTATAGGAATTAACTGGTGTTAATAGGAGGTTCAACATACTGTCTATAAGCGAAATGCATCCAGCAACTTTTTGAGTTCAAGGATGGGAAGAATCTGCTGGGTCATAGTGTCTGAATTTGGTTTTCTTTGTATATTTTTTTCTATAGGTTATTTATTATGAACCTTTTTAAGTCTAAAAAGTTTAAACAACGATCTTTATTTTCAAAGTGAAATTTATACTAGAGTGTAAAGGATTAATTAATTGGATGAATTCTTTTAGATCCTATAAGGTTCATTACCAAATAAGGCGTCGGGGTGAACGAAATCTAGCAAATGCTACTACAAACAGGTCAAGAAATCCTCATCCTCATGAATACCGAGAATATTCAGAGCCTTCTTGGCGTGGAGCTATATCCGTAAGTATTGGCGTGAGATAGTAGTGGTGTATATGACCAAAGGATACTATCTATTACAAACCTAACTCGTACAGACCTATTTACTGGGAATGGACTCGTAGTGGCTTAGTGGCGATGCTCCTGGCGGGAACTTCGAGAAAAGGTTGTTCTTCTATCTATGACTTCCGAGCAAGCACTTGCGTATGACCTTCGTTATAACCCCGGCCTCGCGGGTTCGGACCATCGAACCGTATAGCGTTGAGGACGCTCAGACTACGCTGACGGAGTCCCTCGAATACGCGAGAAGTGGCGGATGGGAACGGATAGTGGTCGGTCGTGCCTACACGAATGGCGTCCTTTACCTAAGGCAGCCTCCTATAGGGGGTGGTTAGCAATTCCACTTTAAACAAAACCGGAAGATCCGGAAGTTCTTTCGCTGGAGGAGCCCCAATGCTCTGGGAGATAGAGTGGCTTTCTCTATGTAGGGAGTGCGTGGGAGACCAGGCTGATGAATTTCAGTCATCTTTGGTAGCCCTTTACGCGCGGCGTACGGTCTGATGCTCAATGCAGACCCGACATTCGGAATGGGCAAGCGGGGAGTGAGGTTCGTCTTTGCCCCTCGGAGCTGGAACAGCTTCTCCACCAACTCTTGCGGCTGTAACGTACATTCAGTCGTGAGCGGAGGTGCGTCATCTCTTATCTTGAGAATCAAAACGTCCGGTAAGGCCATGAGCCAGGTACGAACGCTAAAGAACCTCATTGTTCTTTTAAGGACGACCCGATTTGGGAACGTAAGACCTATTTACCCTACCACATCAGAGATAAAGCACTGACGAACAAACTCCTCAATTAGCGAGAGATGGTCATAGAAAACCTGTTTAACTGGTTTAAACACATAACCAAGTCCATAAATATCAAGGAGATAACAGTAACACTTTTCACGGATATAGAGGGAGCATTCAACACAATAGCCTTTTTTTTAAAGCAGTTAACAACAGAGGGTTTTCGGAATAGGTCAATCAATGAGTGGGCCTAAGGAATACGATAATTATATCCATCTTGGGGACAGAACCAACGGAGCTAAAATTACCAGAGGATGCCTACAAGGAGGAGTTCTTTCTAAGAACTACAAATTCTGGAACAAGCAGGATTCTAGTGTCTAGGCATGCGGACGACCTTACCGTAATGGTAAAAGGCCGCCGTGCAGATCGTTTTACCCCTTCAGCGGAGATAAATGGTCACCTTTTACAAAACTTTACAATAAATTAAACTGAAATGAATAATGTAAAACAAAATAAAATAAAATGCAAATGTTAAACTCCTGGAATCTTAGGAAACGGGAATATACATGGCAATAAACGCCCTTCTTACAGGGTTACCGGAAGGGAAAAAAGCCTGTTGTGGGGATTCTACGTCACTATGCTGTCTAGGTGTATTCTTAAGTAGCTGATTTGAGTGGAAGTAGCTCCATATACAGTGGTGGCGAAGTCTGTTTTTTCAATGTTTAGATTTTTCCTTATACAGATGTTTAGATTTTTCCTTATACAGATGTTTAGATTTTTCCTTATACAGTCTGATCCTCTACTTTTCCTCTAGCCTTTGATAAAGTCAAGGTGTTCTTATATGTTGGAGGTAGCTTGTACATTCCGGTTAGAATACAGAGAAGGATGATGATGGAATTTACAGTAGAGTCAGCAGTGTAAATGGTATACCGTACGGGATCAAAAATGCTCCCTTGATGAGTCAGATATCTGAGAATTCTTTGTTGCGTCTCAGTCTCAAACAGCGGTCAGTTTAATAGGATTGGAGGATTTAAAAAAAATGTTTGAAATCAATCAGCTGATAAAAAAGTTACCGCGATGTAAACTAGGTGCCAGAACAAGACACACACGGTAGGTCGCCCTTCGAAAACGGTTGAATAATTCAATATGAACTTCACGTTGTATTTCCAGCACAAGGGAAAACTATGAACTGTTTCGACCATTTCAACGAATTCTTCATCCAACGCTCAACACCTCAAGCGAATAACAAAATAACACTATGGCAAGGCTTCAGCATCCTTGGAGGGCAGATAGACACTATAGCCATCTACGAAAAGGACGTTCTTAAAGTAAGTAGCAGAAAGATTAAAACCTCGGATCGATTGATTAATTCATTTTTTTTTTAACAAGATTGTCATGAACATTCCGACTGACCATCTAGACAAGATTTGGCTCCGATTGGGCACGAAGAACATAGACTTTTACACGAGCCGGAGCCGGGTGATGAGGGAGAAAGACGTGACACAGTGTAGCAAAGAGGAAGTTAAAAGATCGATTATGTTTCCATTTCCTATACAGCCGCTTTTTGCAGTCTGGGACGAAAAAGACAGCATAGTCACCATTACGATACCCTGGCTGAAAGGAGAGGAGAAGAGCCTCTGCACGAAGTCTCTGCTCAAAGGGAGCGGTTGGTCATGTTTCTTCCCTTAAAATAATTTTGTACTATGCGTCCAATGTTCTGTCAACAGTCTTGTCCAAAACATTTCGCCTAATTATAAAGATAAAACTTACAAACTGCTGTTAATTTTTCAATAATTTCCATCAGTTACGGCCTCATGGGTAGGGATGAAGACAAGGGATCATTTTAAAGTCGTAAGCTATACGTTACTAATACTTACTCTTCCCCAATCAAAACGAAAAAAGGTACCACAGAAAGTAGAGAAAAGAAAGCAGCATTAAAAAGTGTGATTCTACGACAAAGACTTGAGGTTTTTGGAGTAACTAAAAAATGTGATACCCTGAAGATCTAGACAGAGAGGTTTGCTTATCGATTTAAAAAATTGAAGTTTACAAATAAAAGAAAAGTCTTTCTAGTCTAAAATTTGACCTAAATTTATTTTAATCCCCGTTTTGATACAAAAGGTATTTTAGTACTCAGTCTTAATTATTTTGTTGATCGTAAATTACGTTGTTGATAGTATAGACTGGTGAGTCGAAATGTTGGTATCATTTTTGTAGATCGTGTGATGCGGTCTGGTGTGAAGTAGGTTTTAGAAAAACATTTTCTTTATCGTGCCAACGTTTCGATCTTTATTGAGATCATCTTCAGGGCTCAAAGATTTGTTTTCCGTGTACATATGTCATTAATTGGCACTCTCAACACAACAGACAAGAATGACACATCTACACGGAAAACAAACACTTTGAGCCCTGACGATGATCTGAACAAAAATTTTAAAATTTCTTTAGGCATTATGTTGGCGGCACTGAGTTTTAATTAGTGTAATTTTTGTGTGAATGTCTTAATGTTTTTAATGCTCGTGTTGATTTCTGTGTTTAAAATGTTTCTTTTGCCCACACACTGGCAGTCTCAACATGGCACACAAGAATGACACAATTACGCAGAAAACAAACACTTTGAGCTCTGAAGATGATCTCAATAAAGATCGAAACGTTGGCACGATAAAGAAAATGTTTTTCAGCAACAATATGTCACACCAGACCGCATCTCACGATCTCCGAATAATCATTGACTAACGGTCACTAAACACCACACATACGTTGGTATCATTGGTGCAGTTGTTTTTCCGGTATACTTCGGAACTATCAAACAGCAGCTGTAAATAATTGAATTTTTGAATCGCCACTAACAGAGGTTGGTACGTAAGTCTGTAAGAGTTACAAAGCTACTAGGTTAACAAAATGGCACTATTACACCCCTGAGGCACTTTTCGGCACTACCGTCACCGTCTGTTTTCTAACTTTTGAATATTTTTAAAGCTTATTGAGTTGATAGGTTTGGATGCTATGCTTTTAAGTTAACTGTACGTCTTGTGCCTTATTTTATATTGAAAAAAAAAGTAATTGTAGATTCGGATAGGCTAAAGAATGATCGAGATTTAAAAGAGATTAAACAAAAAGAGAATTTCATAAGGGTTGAGTTTAGATAATCTCCTCCGCCTATTTAAAATGGCGGAGGGTGAGATGCTTAATAAATTTCCAAATAATCAGCTATTGTATTTAAGTTTACTTGGTTATGCCAGAGCTGGCCGCCGATAAGACCGGGAAACAAGAGAACGGTACTAATGAAATACGAGCCCCCGGTTAATTAGACAGTGTGTGAGAGTGTTATCAGTTGGGGGCTGCTTTAGCAGTTAGCAGCGTGTTCTTAGAGGCGCTTCTCCTCTTTCTCTATAATGAAAGTTAATGAGCCGGAAACACAGATTGTGCCCGCGGTGTTTTCTCAGTCGGCCAGGGCATTATTCAACTAGCAACCGGCTCACCTAATTACCGTTCAGATTTAAAAGCGTCTTCTCCAGTATTTTTCCCGTCTCACTCGCTCCAATTCTGCTTTATAGCTTTATGAGCTATAACCTGTCAAAAGAAAAAGAAATAAATCAACCACTTTTCCTATTTTTATTTAAAAATCGATAGATTTTCATTAAGGATGATTAGCGATGGATGGTAACCTTCTGACCTTAAAGAACGCTAGAATATTCCTTGAAATCAAGCAAGCCTTTTATAAAATGTGTATTGACAGAACTGTATTTCATTTCATCAAATCGTATCATTTCAACAACTAATGCAAATTTGCTAAGACCATTCCATTTTTCCGATGTGTCACAAGGAAATATCATTGGTCCTTCCCTCTACTCCGTTTATACCCACGATGTCCTTACAACCTTTGCTGATGATTTAGCCATAATTTCTTCCCTATTCTGTTCCGACTCGTCCTTTGGTTTGTGGGGTGTTGAACCTTTTATTTAATCCATTATATTTAGTGGTCTATTGACCAAATTACTTCTTTCAATTAATTAATCTTTTCTTTTGTTCGCTAACCTCTTTCCGGTCGTAACTTTTCGAGTGCTGGCATACTCCCCCCTCATCAAGATTGCTCCGTACACAAGGATTCCATAGATTGTTCCATTGCCAGACGCTCTCTGAGATAAGCCGCCATAAACAAACATAACTAAGCAGGCTTGGATCTTAGGAAATAGTAAACATGAATTTCAAACTTGGCTTAGTTCATTCAAAGTGTCTGGTTAAGGTTAAATGGAGGTTAATTAAAGGGCTCGGTATTAAATATCAAATGAGCCATTTCCAGCAATTAGAATAGTTGAAATATGATCAACATGATTAATACAAGCGCGGTGAACGTTTGACGAAATTTTTCAATTAATTAATCTTTGTGTAAGGTTTTGGTTGAAACGAAAAAGTTAATGCCACGATCGGGATTCGAACCCACGACCATCGGCTAAATACGCCGCTGCTCTACCACTTGAGCTATCGTGACTTCGATCCACTCGTTCACCAAAATGGAAAAACGGCAAAAAAAGGGAAAATTGAAAAGGTTGGAGGTTGAGATGGAGGGGGATGTCCGAGTGGATCGAAGTCACGATAGCTCAAGTGGTAGAGCAGCGGAGTGTTTAGCCGAAGGTCGTGGGTTCGAATCCCACTCGTGGCACTAACTTTTTCATTTCAACCAAAACCTTACATAAAAAGACTTTTATTTAATGTGTGATAATCTTAGTCTACCTATTCTCTGAACTTTAGTGTGTTACCAGAAAGACGGAAAGTTAAAGATGGCGACATGCCAAAACGCTTCCGACCAACCAACAGGCGGAGAAGATCAATAATGATCAAAATATACATTTTCTTCCTAGAATAGCAGTATTAAAAGCTTAAAATAAAAACAAACCAAATTAAATAAAAAATAAAAATAAATAAAAACCGAATCCAATCTGCAAAACTTTTTGTCAAAGTGGAAAAGAAGGGCGTTTTGATTTCCCGGGCAACAGGTCTCTCACCGTGGAAAGCCAAGTTGAGATTGGATAGAAGCGGTTTAATTTGTCGTTGTCCACGTTCTTGACTGATGATCCATGCGCGGAGGGTGTCGCAGATGCCTTGGAGTCTCAGATGTAGCCGGCTGATTGAAACCTAGATGGTCCCAAGAGCGGGTTCCATCAAACGGCCAGGATTGATTGCGTCTTCTTCCTTCAACCCTTCCCCAAGGGAAAAGGACGACAATCAAGCTTCCACCTTGGACAAATTTTTCCTACTCCCTCGTTACACGAAGAAATAATTGCTTTTTCTCCGATCGCTTCGGAGAACTTAACGGTTGGAATGGGTTTACTTCATTCTCCTAGAGCATAGGAGGTTGTCAGCATGCTTCAACTTTCTCCACTGGTGGACGTCCTGACTGCAAATTCGTTGAATATTAACATAAAAATTCACAGTTTATACTAAAAACTGAATAAAAGTCAAGTCAAATTTACATCAGGATAAAACTTTCGTGTTTCCTTTTAATAAAAAAATCTTTAGTATGATTATTACTTCAACGCGAAAAACTAATCCAACAGTTAATTAATTTTCTAATTTAATTGTAACCATTGCCAAAGAAAAACACTAGTACTTTGGCCAACTGTTGGGCAAGTGCAACAGAATTGATTGTTGGCATCCAAATTATTAATTGCATTATCGATCATTTGAATTGATTTATCTGGTAAACATTTCTCGGTGTTGATTTATTATATCAAAAAATATCGATGTAATGTGTCACAAAGAAATATGTCAATGTTTCAATGATAAAGTTTTATACAAAAGTGTACATCCTCACATATTCGAAATAATATACCGATACATCTAAATCGATTCTATGTTAAAAACTATCGATTCATTGGAGTCAAAAAATTTGTATTTCATTTTTGACAATCAATAATTTTACCACATTTGTTGACAATTTATAATCTACATGTGAAAGAAACTATTATCAAATCGTTTAAACAAAAATCGATCGTTTTTCATGTACATAGAATATCGAATATTCAGGCAGACTATCAAAACACAGTATCAATACATTTAAAAAGCATTTTTTCTATAAAAATCAATATTTGTTGCCAAAACTTTTTTTTCAAAAGCATTTTATTTTATTTATTGCTATCTATACAGAATATACATTGAGCAAATAGTTTAGTTATAAACAAATCTGAGAGACCTGTCAGACCAGGAGACAGTGGGAAGAGAAACCAACCAGTGCTGGAACTCTCTTTTATAATTGGGTGGGTTAGATAGAAGGTCACGAGGCCATCGTCGTTTTGGCCCTCAGGAATGGAAGGGTGAAACGTTGAGGAAAGAGTTAAGGCTAGTGGGTTAGGTTGGAGGGATAATTTAGAGTGGAAAGTGAAGAAGCGTATTCGGATAAGATCTTTCACGAACGGGATTTTAAGATCTTTATGGATCGTTTGATTACATGACATAGAAAGGAGCATTGAGGATACGGCGAAGAACTTTACATTGAAAGATTGAATTCGTTGGATATTGGACGGATTTGGCCGAGTCCCATAGCTCGACTCCGTAGGTCCAAATAGGTCTGATGAGTGATTTGTAAGCGGTTAGTTTGTTATGTATGCTTAGTTGTAACGTTCGTAACATAGTATGAGTGTATTGTTGTTGTTTGGCCAGGGATGCCTCCTGAATTGTACTGCCACCTAAACTAAAATTGGCGGTGGGTTAATCAAAATTAAGACAGCCTAGGATAGGCTTATGAGAGAGGAGAGGAGTGAATAAAAAGAAAGGACAGTGTGCGTCGAGATGGATATCCCTACGGCCTGGCCGAAGCAAAGAAAATCATCAATTCCTTGATCAACGAAGGCGATCGCGGACCCACTCAACTTCAGAGAAGGTGCTCCACGTTCCTAGAAGCGGGGATTTTCAATCGCCTGGAAAAGAAGCATATCTGGACACTGGTTCCCAGAAAAGTTTAGTTTTTAAGGAATGTTTATTTAGATTTTATGATAATTTAGGTTCATTTAGTGTGTAAGTTTGTTAAAATGTTACCCGTAGAGAATTAAGATTAATCTATGTTTAATATTTTAGTTTCCGTTGGAATAAATGTGTTTTTTTGTTTCCTTGTGTAAATATTGTGTTCTCTTTTTTTTGTTAATTTTACTGTTATTGAATTTTCTTTGTCTTATTTTATTTTCTTTTTTTTTCTTTACGGTTCGCTGTTTCCGTGTATATAAACAACGTGGCGCCCATTTTTTTTAAAATTTAATATTAAGTTATTATTGTTAATTTATTAAGTAACCCCGCCCGTCTCCAAGGAGCGAAGCCGGCAAATTCTCGGCGTGTTGATTTTAGACCAAGTAGGTGTCTAAGTAGCCCATATTTTTTGTTGAGATCTTGCCGTTTTAATCTTGTATGTGGGTTCCATGTAAGTCTACTATGTAAGTAAAGCCAAAGGTAGAGTACTTGGTTCGATGGTGGTATTATCCTGTTGTAAATGTGTACTGGTGGACAGGTTTGACGTTTGAGCGTAAACATAACGCTTTTTTGTTCGTTTAACCTGATCCACCACAGATTGCACCAGTCGGTAATTAGGTTCAGCTGTTGTTGGGTTGCTAGGATAGGATTGGAGTGTGTTGATAAGATTGCGGTGTCGTCCGCGTAGGTTGTGAGGTGTGGGTTTGGATGTGTGGGTATGTCAGCAGTGTAGATGGTGTAAAGGATTGGGCCTAGGATGATTCCTTGTGGAACGTCAGCTTTGATTGACGGGATAGGTGAAAAATCGGTGCCGATTCTCACTTTAAGCCATCGATCCAAGAGGAAGGATTTCAGGATAAGATAGTAGGAATGAGTAAGGATACGTTTTAACTCATAAATGAGGCCGGGTATTATTTCATCATTACATTTTTCCATGTCGCTATATACCACTGGTACTGCAGATCAAGGAAAACAAAAAAGAAAAAGAACAGACCACCTGGTTTTTGCACGAAAAAATGCCCAACTTTGGAAACGCATATTTTCTCAGCCTTTTAAGTCATAGAAACTGCACAGGTTTCATTTTTAAGAAAATTTTGGGCGAAATAAGAAGGCTTTTTAAAATGTTTTCCTAGCTTTGGTTATTCATCAGTAAATGGAAGAATTCGGGAACATGTTAATTGTTGCACTTTTTACGAAAAATTAAAATTGAGCTGTGGTGCTAGGAAATCGTCGAAAAAATTTGCCCTGAATGTAATTATTCTTTACTAGTATAGTGTTATACGAAGGTTATTGTTTTTAAATAATATTTTTAAAGTATGGATTACCTGAGAATTGATCGATGTCAATGCGGAACTGTTGAAAATATATAATTTTGAAATGAAAAGTGTTGAGTGGGTATGTTGGTCATAAATGCATGACGAACGTTTATACTATTTTATATTTATGATTCTCTTCTTTCTTCTTGGTTGTTCGCTTGTTTTAAGTTCTTTTCAGGTGTTTTTTCAGGAACTGACAACCATTTCAACATACCCTTTTATTATATCGATATCGATATCGATTTCGGGGGCACCAGCCTCCCCTCTTCAGTCTACATGATAAACATTTAGAAGTTACATATCACCAACAATTTTTTCCATATCATTTTAAACAAAACATATTTTAATGGTTAAAATGCTTAAAACCTGGTTTCAAGTTTAGAACCGCATAAAATCGAAGGGTCTTATGTGTTTACCATTGTAGTGGTTATCCTTATTATTTGAGTTATGACGTATTCTTTCAATTCCAAGTGGTGTACTCTTAATGTACTTGTTCTTTTATTATGCCAAATTTTACATTAATTACTTTTATATTTTCACATTTACTAATTTTTTTAACCAATGACGTTACATTATTAAGTAAATTATTATTATTTTTATATAAGACTATTATTTTTTTCACATTTAATTTATCTATTTTAAAATTGCTTTATTGTCGATTTTTATACATTTTCTAAAATATTTTTATATTGTTTACAATTGGTATTGGTTGAAATTAAAAAGTTAGTGTCACAAGCGGGATTCGAACCCACGGACCTTCGGCTCAATACGCCGCTGCTCTAACCGGTCGTGGGTTCGAATCTCGCTCCGACACTAACTTTTTCATTTCAAAGATACCTTAAATAAAGATTAATTAATTAAAAGAAGTTATTTGGTCACTCGGACCACCAAATATAATGGATTGTTTACAAATTTAATTTTTGTCTTGTTGTATGTTTCTATTATTGTCTTCTAAATTTATATAGATATTTTCTAGTTCTATTAGCTTAGCATCATTCTTTTCTTTACCTAGAATCTTAACATCATCGAAATTAATTTTATGTTCAGTTTATGTTGCATGTTGTTTTAATGCAGTTTTTTGCTTTTATTTTTTAGATATATTTTGTGTTGGTTAACTCTTTTAATCAAAAACTGTTCAGTTTTTCCAATGTATACCTTTTTTCAAGAGCGAAAGATTTATACTATTTTATTATTGCCTTGTTTACTTTAGGTAACAGTTAATAAATATTGTAAGACGATTTTTTATTGTTGTATGGTTAATTGAAATAAACAGATTGAAGATTCACCCTTGCCCATAGCGGAAGAGGACCGAGGGTGACACCTAAGTCTATTGTGCCTCGAAAAAAGGACAAGGTCAGGTTGATGGTGGCGTGTGTGCGGTTGGATGGCATATGTCCCCCCGGTTGCGACGGTGCATATTGGGCACTTGTGACACCCTTCCTCCTTCGGGCCCTGATAAGGGCGCATCTGTCCCGAGCACATGTTAGCTGACTCCGGTCATCATCCCGGCTCCCTTTGAAAGCATCAACTTTCATTATACTCACTAATCCGGCTGAGGAGGTACAATAGTCCCGCTCCCCGACTCGAACAATCTGCTGGCTCGACTCAAATCCCTCAATCGACAATGAAGACAAACCTTAATCCCAATATGTCGGCTTTCCGACGGACGTCAGAGGTGATCGTCGGGATGTCATTGACTTGCGACTAGGAAGCCAGTGTCAGCCCAAAAGGCAAATATTACTCATAACAATCAACTCCGATTTTCAAAAAAAAGTTCATTTTTGAACTTTTTAGACGTTCGTGGTTGGAATATTGGATCTAGCTAATTTTTGAGATTTACAGACTCATCGGCTACCTGTAAATTTGAATCAAATATCATTTTTAACACTTTGTTGTTTCTAAGGTTTGATTCACGAGATTAGTACTTCAGAAAGGACCTTGCGTTGTGAAAGAATTTCTGTCAGAGACGGCATCGGGTTGTGACTGGAAGCCATTCTTATCAGCCCAAAAGTCAAATATCCTCAACATTCTAGTCAGAGCTAGTGCCACGAGCGGGATTCGAACCCACAACCTTCGGCTAAATAGGCCTCTGTTCTACCACTTGAGCTATCGTGACTTCGATCCACTCGGACACTAACTTCCCATCTCAACTCCACCTTTTGCATTTTCCCTACTTTTTGCCATTTTTCAAATGTCGTATAATCAGGAAAAGGAGGGAAAATTCGAAAGGTTGTAGGTTGGGATGGGGAGTTGGTGTCCGAGTGGATCGAAGTCACAATAGCTCAAGGGTTCGTGCAGCGGCGTATTTAGCCGAATGACGTGGGTTCGAATCCCGCTCTTGGCATTAGCTTTTTAATTTCAACCAAAACCTTACATAAAAAGATTAATTGAAAGAAGTTATTTGGTCAATAGACCACTAAATATAATGGATTCTAGTCAGAGCTGATTTCCTACAATTTCTACACTCAACCTAAACTTCGCCCAAAAATAGTGAAAAATATTGTTGATTCTTATTCAGAAATCGTGAGATGCGGTCTGGTGTGATGTAGGTTTCAGAAAAACATTTTCTTTATCGTGCCAACGTTTCGATCTTTATTGAGATCNGCTTCTTCGATTCTGTACTTTGATCAAGCGTAGAATGAAT
Organism: Cimex lectularius; assembly: GCF_000648675.2. NCBI lineage: Eukaryota > Metazoa > Arthropoda > Insecta > Hemiptera > Cimicidae > Cimex > Cimex lectularius. The sequence goes on along the minus strand of NW_019392836.1, from coordinate 637,259 downwards.
AAAAATGCTTGTCAAATGAAAGTAAGTAGCTTTATTCAGAAATCGTGAGATGCAGTCTGGTGTAATGTAGGTTTCAGAAAAACATTTTCTTTATCGTGCCAACGTTTCGATCTTTATTGAGATCATCTTCAGGGCCTGGGATTTACATTGTTTACATTTAACAAATACTGAATGTGGAAAAAAGTGAATTTATACAATTCAACATGTATTTGTTCAATATAAACAATGTTAAATCCCAGGCCCTGCAGATGATCTCAATAAAGATCGAAACGTTGGCACGATAAAGAAAATGTTTTTCTGAAACTTACATCACTCCAGACCGCATCTCACGATTTCTGAATAATTATCGATTAACGGTCACTAATCACCACACATTGTCGATTCGGGTGGGTGGAATGTTTGGTCTAATCGATTTTTGATTATTGATAGCTTGCTTGTCACTAGTTATCTACGTGGAAGTTTTTTGAGGAGATAATTACTTTTTTCTAGAAGTTTTTAAACCCAGTTGGTTTATTATAATTTTTTCGGTCTTCTATGACAATACGAAAACAGTTCTCAGTAATAGGGTTTCGTCGAGATCAAGTTTTACCAAAAACTTTTATTAATGTTTACATAAGATATTTTGTATTTCAAGGATCAAGCAAGAAGATGTCCAGAAAACGATTTTACATTCGAGTTATATACGGTATTTTTCTTTTGTCCAACGAGACAATCATTAAACCTTAATTGTTATTCCATGTTTTTTTTTCTCGTCTCGACCGACCCCTTTTTAATATAAGGCTTTGGTATTTATGAGTTCGCTCTACAAATGGTTACATAATGCTCCGCTAAATACTCGGCATATTGTATGACGGGGCAGGGTGCCATTCATACCTCCCCGGGGGTTGACCCGCCCAGGGAGATGGAGAGGACTCTGTCTATTTCCAATTAAACACCAATGTCAGGGCCATATGGTGTGTCCTAAATGCGAGAACAGGTGCGGCCCAATGAGTACTCCATTACCATCAAGGGGACCCGTCAAGATTACGGACAAGTCATTTGATTTAGCAACGGACATTAAGAGGATTAGGGTGGAACGGAAATTCTATGGGGAGGGTTTCATTAATGATCGGAATATGGCCATATCTGCTTCTTTGCTTCGCAGACGTGCTCTTTTTCTCATGTTTTCTCACCAATGGCGCATTGTATTTGCTGAAGGATCTTGTCCTTGCAATCGGCCGAATGTTCTTTACATGCCGGAATGCCTGTCATTTCGAAAAGCAATAACTCCGGACGAGACATCGCCCCGTCAAAGTTCCACTCGGCGACATCAAAACCGTAGTTTTATAGAGAAGGGAAGTAAAACTGTGAAGCAGCTTGTCTGATTACACCGGTCGTAAAAAAGACCGCGAATATACAAACAGGCGGACGGCAAACTTTCCGGCTTAAGTTGTGTCCCGAGGTTCAACTGATCTCGTAAAAAACTGACTTTGTCACTTTGTTTTTGAGACCGGTATAATCGTAAAAACGTTCAAAGTATTCACTTTGTAAACATAGAAAAAATATTTAATAATAATAAGTTAATACTATAGCTACAACTTAATTCTACTTGCTATAAAAATACATTGTATATAACTAGTCATAAAATAATTGAATAACATATTATTTTTAATTTCTATTTTTTTATTTTTTACGAACCCACTGAAACAAGAGTGATAGTTTTTATGTTGAATAAGGACGTTTTAGTTTTATGGGGTACAATTTTCGTCATAACCATAAAATTGGGTAGAAAGTCGTTTTGTTGGTCTTGTATAAACTGTAATAGAGTTATGTTTTTGTATATTGAAGGTGGATTTTTTTCCGTAAAATCACATTACCGCTAAAATTGGGCTGAAGTTTTTAGTAAGCGTGTGTCAAATGTAACGTACTAGAGATATAGAAGCAGAGCATTTTTCTTTTTTTCTGGCCATAACACATAACTCCACTGAATATGTAACAACACAAACTTTAGGTTAATCACCAATCAATCACATTTTCGTATATTTTGGAAGGAGAGATTTAGTTGTAAAAGCAAGTGTACAATAAAATTGAACTAATATATGTCAAAACTTTATTTCCGATAAATACCCAAAAGCACAGATCAATGAAATAAATGGTTATTTTTAGTTGATATGACTTGTCATATGAGGTATTTGCATCGTCACGTCAAAAAGAATCTTTTTGTAATTTTACACGTTTTTCGGAGGCCATAATATTTCAATGTTTTTAATAAATCCATTATATTTAGTGGTATATTGACCAAATTACTTCTTTCAATTAATTAATCTTTTTATGTAAGGTTTTGGTTGAAAGGAAAAAATCAGTACCACGAGCGGGATCCGAACCCACGATCTTCGGCTAAAAAAGGAGGGGAAATTCGAAAGGTTGTAGGTTGAGATGGGGAGTATGAAATGGGGAGTTGGTGTCCGAGAGATCGAAGTCACGATAGCTCAAGTGGTAGAGTAGCGGCGTATTTAGCCGAAGGTCGTGGGTTCGAATCCCACTCATTGCACTGACTTTTCATTTCAACCAAAACCTTACATAAAACGTTTTTTTAAAAAGTTTTACAAATTTATCATATGTGTTAAATTATTTAGCAAAATTATTGAAATAACATAACAATTTCGATGGAGCTTTGGTTTATAAAAGCACATTCTTACTAAATTTGGACTGAAATGTGTTATGGATTTATAAGCTAAGGTAAATCACTAAGAACACAATATTTGAATAAATATTTTATAAAATCTGACGTAGAATGTGAAGTTGTCCTATTAAGCTATAATCAAGTACACAATATACAATAGAAATAAAAAATTATTTTTAGTTTGTAATTTGGTCGTTACCGTTATCATCTTGATTTGCCTATTTGTAGTGTTGGTCTGTCAAACGCTTTTTGGCATTTCCCCATAATCAGGTTGAGTCTGTGTGATTTCTGTGAAGTCATTTCTCTTTTATAAAGTCTTGTGGGGTGAGGTGCTGTATCTTTTGTCATGTAAGTCTGAATTTTTTTTATATTTCTAGTCGATCTATTTATGTTCGTCTTTTTTATTTTTCATTAGCGTTGTGTTCAATGGTGTGTGATAAATGTTAACCATTGTTAGTTTGAAGGAAAATGACCAAAATGGTAAAAAATTTGAAGCAACTCCACCGATCTACGGTAAATATGGGAAACTTTACACACGTTATAGCACAAACTTTTCCTCAGTAAATAAATTTAAATCAAAGAAATAAAATAAAAATAAATTCAAACAGGAATTGTACACCATATGTTTGAGGTTTTTTTATAATGACATAAAATCTAAACATTGATATAGAAACACATTAGAACAAAATTTAGTTTAGAAATGTGTGGTGATTAGTGACCGTAAGTCGATGATTATTTAGAAATCGTGAGATGCGGTCTAGAGTGATGTAGGATTCAGAAAATCATTTTCTTTATCGTGGCAACGTTTAGATCTTTATTTAGAAATTGTGAGATGCGGTCTGGTGTGATGTAGGTTTCAGAGAAACATTTTCTTTACCGTGCCAACGTTTCGATCTTCATTGAGACACATTGTGTACTCTCCACACGACACGCAACAATGGCACAATTACACAGAAGACAAACCCTTGGAGCCCTGAAGATGATCTCAATGAAGATCGAAACGTTGGCACGATAAAGAAAATGTTTCTCTGAAATCTACATCACACCAGACCGCATCTCGCGATTTCTAAATAATTATCGATTAACGGTCACTAATCACCACACGTTTCGATCTTTATTGAGATCATCTTCAGGGCTTGGGATTTACAATCATTGCTTAAATTTAACAAATAGATGTAGGATGTGGAAAAAACTGATTTTATACAATGCACCATATATACAGGGTGAATTGCTACTCGTGCTACAAACTTCTCCAGTAGATTCTTCACCCTAAAATGAACAAAAAAGTTCATATTGTCCATGGTCCGATTCTCAACCATTTCAGAGTAATTTCGCTTTTTATCGATTTTGAAAGATATCACGTCCTGGCGTCGGAAAATCNCACACACACACACACACACACACACACACACATATATATATATATATATATATATATATAATATAAATTCATTTTTTTTCCACATCCTACATGCATTTGGTAAATTTAATCAATGTTTGTAAATCCCAGGCCCTGAAGATTATCTCAATAAAGATCGAAACGTTGGCACGATAAAAAAAATGTTTTTTTGAAACCTACATCACTCTAGACCGCATCTGACGATTTCTGAATAAAATTTAGTTTGTCAATTTTTGTAAATAAATTTTTTGCGTAATGTGTATTGCTAGTCCGTACGCACGGGCTGGTCTGTCGTTTATGACTGGTTTGAGAGAAATTTTGTTTATGTATTTAGACATTTGTCATTAAAATAAATATTTAAAACCCTAATGTAAAGTGTAAGGTACATGCTTCTCATATAAAATTACATCAACCCCTATAATTGGGCTGGAAATAGTTCAATTTTAATTAAATGTATGGTGAGGTAAAAAATAATTTTTTCATTTGGTTTTGAACAGATTGTGCTATTCCACCGCAGGATTGTTGGTGTTATAGTGTTCTGCGTCGGGCCTATGTCGGAAGATGATTCACGGTGAAAACTTGAGGATTCATTGTTCCCTCTCGGCTGGGGAGTCAATGAGTATTGAATGTGTAGCAGGGGTGAAGAGGCAGGGGGCAAACAAGGGTCCATCTGTTCGCAGCCACCTGCCACGATTCGGCCGCCGTTTAAAAAGAATCGTCCCGTGACTATTTAAAACCAGTTATGACTTCACTCTACATTTAACACCAATGTCGGCCGGCGATGAAACAAATTTGAATGACGTCGATTCGATGTAAATCCCGTCTATGCTGCAGAGTGGGCGTGGTTAATGAAAACCGTCCCTTCCGTTCAACGGGTCAAGGTGCAAAGTTTTGCTCGAGGGATGGACAACGTAAAACATTTGTAACTATTGCCCTAAAAACATTTTCTTCATAAACCCAGAGGAAAAGTTCTTTCCACTTGAAGAAAATGTATGTTGACAGTGCTGAATTCAAACTGGACATGGATTTTTTTTATTATTCGTCTGTGCTTCCTATTATGAAAAATAGGTTATTCAATCTTTATGTAACACATAGAAAATAAATTAAACTAACCTGCTGGGTTATCAGTGATTTTTGTTTGAATTTAATATCATTTGGAACGATATACAAGATTAGTACTGCATAGCAGGACTCTATTTTAAACGTTTTTTGTTATTTTTGATTATAGTATTTCATTAATTTTCATTCAACAGTAAGGGAGAGTTAGAGTGAGAGAGAAGAAGAGTGTGTGTATGTGTGAAAGAGAGAGACAGACGTATTAATTAATTCTGATTAATTCGAATGCGATTATAAAAAAATAATTACAATTACATTGACTCGGCGCTGATCTCTGTAAGGTCAAGGTTTTGGCAATTGTCTAACCACTATCACGTTTAGAAGTCAAAAGTATAGTGTAGGGGAGAGATGAAAAAAGAGAGACAAAGAGAGAAAAGATAAAAATAAGAGGATGAAGAGAGAATATAAAAAACAAAGAGGGAGAGAAAAATATTGAAAACGTACAAGAGCAGACCCAAATGATCGCACACAGAAAAAAAGAAAGAGAGTGATTGGGAGAAAGAGTTAGTTAATTAAAGAAAGATAGATAGAGTGAGAGAGAGGAGGAATAAAGGGATAATAAAAGAAGAGGCAGAGAAAAAATACTGAAAAACAGCAAGAGCTGACCCGAATGATGCATACAGAAAAAAAGAAAAAGAGAGATTGGGAGTAAGAGTTAGTTAGAGGGAGAGAGAAGAAATGAGAGGGATAAAGAGAAGATACAAAAAAGAAAGAGAGAGAGTGAGACAGAGAGGAAATAAAACGATAAAGAGAAAATACAAAAAAAGAAAGAAGGAGGGAAAAAATATTGAAAACTAACAATAGCTGACCCAAATGATCGCACACGGAAAAAAAGAAAGAGAGACCGGGAGATATATTTCATTAATTAGAGAGAGGGTGGGAGAGAGAGAGGTGGAATAAGGGGATAAAGGGAGAATACGAAAAGGAAGTGGGAGAGAAAAAATATTGAAAAAGAGCAAAAGCTGACCCGAATGATCAAATACAGAAAAAAGGAAGAGAGAGACAGGGATACCGATAGTAAGAGAGGGAAAGAGAGAGAGAGAGAGAGAGAGAGAGAGAGAGAGAGAGAGAGAGAGAGAGAGAGAGAGAGAGAGAGAGAGATGAGAATGGGAGAGAAGGTGAGAGGTAATCCATCCGCCTTGTAGAGAAACATTGACGCTTTGGAAAATTATTGTTTTCATCTTGTGTCATAAGTAGACAGACTTCCGCCAACGTTCTTATTTTTATACCGTCAAACTCCATTTTTCACATTTAATCAGGACTCTCGTCGTCACTACAGACTTCCCAAAATTACATTTATTTGAGGTAATAAACGCCAATTTGTCCTGGTTCAAAGCACTTATTCACTAGCCCATGAGTTCAATATTGATTTGCCATTCATATGAAAATATATATGCTTATATGTGAAGAATGGTTCACACAAGGAACTATCATTCAAAAGAATGTTTCGACTTAACCAATCATAATCTAATATTTTATTTTAATTATTTACGTTCGTTTTATTTTATTCGTATTTACGTTCAAACTTTGGTGCCCTACTCATTGCATAACATCTCACGGTTTCCTGAGTGTCTCTTTCTTACGCGTTAAGGGTTTTATCTTTGGGAACCACCAGAATTTTGAAAAACAATCTAATTGTTCAGACGTTTCTGGTTTAATTAATAAAATATATTTTTATATAAAATCGAACGTAATCCATATGGATACTAATCAATAATATTGTAACGTATTGACATGTCAAAGCTAAATGGGATCGGATTAGTTATTTGCAAATCCCCATGTCCGCGGTCGCTGGCATATTGGCCCTCCTGGAGACGGGATCGCGTTTAAATGGGCGCCCGGGAGGGTTTTCTGCCACTTCATTGTATTTAAATGGGACCTATGTAGTGGGCAGCTAATGAGGGTGCAGATGGCGCACTTGCTCACCCCAGCCGCAGATCACAACAATACGTCGGTTTATTTATCAAAGCCAGTGTCCCTTTTGAAAACGACGGGAGGCGCCCCCTTGTACCGCTAATACACTTAGCTCCCCCGTCCCTTTTACGTAGTTTGAATCTATTTAAAAGGCCTCCAGTTATTTATGGAAGGGGAGTCCCGCTCCGGTGCACGCCCAATCGCATGTGTCCACATGACGATTCTTTGGGGAGATTTCGATTAGGGACCACATTTTTAAAACTAAAATATCATGTGTAACATAATAATGCGATTTGCGGCGCTCTCGGTTTTTAGAATCTGCCGAAAAACGTTTAGCTTATTTTCTTGAGCCATTTACCTAAGCCCTAACCTAACATTACTTTGATACTTTTTCTAAGTTTTATGCAAATGGTAGAGCACTGGGGTAAAAAGAATAAAAAATTTATCTGTTGCTAATCCTACGTCGAAATTAAATTATTTTACGATATTTGAATATTGGCTGTAAAGGAGAAAATGTAAATAGTATTGGTAGAGAGGAACAGGTGTCTTCTTGGCGGACGTCACGATAGTTCAAGTGGGAGAGAACCGGATTATAAAGCCGGGGGTCGTGGGTTCGAGTCCCACACGGGACATTAATTTTTCTTCTCAATCTTCTTAGTATAAAAAAATAGTTACTTTGATACTGCATGAAATTGTTCAAATATCAGCTAAAACGTGAATATGATGTGTTTGCCGATGTGCCGGTAACATACATTTTACGACACATAAAAACAAACCACACGTCAAACATATGACAACAGGAGTACAAAAAAGTGGAAAACAGCAGAAGCCGAAAAATGACCCAGCTTCCTATAGGCCAATTGACTTCTACCACTCTTCGCAAAAATCTATGAAAGACTCGTTCTTCCTCGTCTCCTGCTTCCCCTCGCACCTTTGCTCCCGGACACGCAGCAATTTGGATTCAGATCGAACCACTCCTGCCAAAATCAACTGTAGAATTGTAGACAAAATCTTACAAACCTTTGACGAAAAATCAGTTTGCTTGGGAGTGTTTCTCGACGTAGAAAAAGCCTTTGACAAAGTGTGGCACCCTAGCTAAAGTTAAAAGAAGCCTTAGATGATACATTGTATCGTATTATCCAGTCTTACTTATCAAATAGGATCTTCTCAGTCAGAATAGAAAACCACAGTTCAAAGAGATAAATGCAGGTGTTCCTCAAGGGCGTGTCCTGGACCGCTTCTATACCTTGTGTAAGCTTCTGACTTCCCAAGGTCACAAGTCGAATCACTTACAACAGCCCAAATCGCCGATGACACCGCAGCTCTCTCCAAAGGCGACTGCGAAACAGCACACGAAGTTGAGACGTGGTGCAATAACTGGAGAGTAAAAGTGAACAAATAAAAATCGAAACTCGTTAGATTCACCCTAAAACGGAAACTGCAACCAGTTAATATAAGATTCAGAGGGAGAAACTATACCATTATGCACTTCAGTAAGATACCTGGGACTGGAGCTTGACAAGCTGACTTGGTACGCATATATATCAAGTCTACTCAAAAGACTGCGAAACAAATTCTACCGGCTAAGACCTCTGCTGAATGCCAGTCCCCCCCGCAGTCTTCCTAACAAACGCCTAATCTACCTAATATTTATACCTTACGCCAGCGGGATATGGGCTATGGCATCGAAAACACAAATAAACAAAATCCAGGTATTTCAAAATCGTTGCTTGAGATGGATCACTGAAGCCCCCTGGTTCTTCAGGAACTGTGCAGTACACAAGGACGTCAGTGTTCCAGAGGCACAGCTGTTCAGAGAAGCAGCGCTCAACCCGCCACCCCCTCAAGATAGAAGAAGGCTCAAGAGAAAACTACTAGGTCATAGTGTCTAGTTAGGTCACAGGTTGTGTGTTATATAGTTTGTTAAGTTGGTTGAAATCAGGTGACGGTAAAAACTTGCGAAAATCTTTTCAAATGGTAATAATGGTAAGAAATGAAAGGTTTCGATGGTAAATCCGTGGTTGGAGAGCTTAGATCGAAAAGGTTAACCGTGGAACCTTGGAAAGGAAGAAAGACACAGGGTAGCTGCTTATGGTAATGGTGTGGTTGTATAGTCTGTGTAGAATTAAATCCAGTTTCGTATTTTCATAAGGGTAGAGAATAGAAAATTTCTTTAACTGTATGACATTAAATATGTTAACCTTTTTTTATAAGTAAGTTCTTATATGCCATGGATAGTGCACACTCACTCGTAAGGTTCTACGACCACTAATACAATCAAATCTAACGATATGTACTCATAATATTTTTAGGATCTATAGGGTATCAAATAACAAAGTTAGCTCTCAATTAGACGGCATTAGTAAGGTGAACAAAACCAGTATAAAAGTGACATAAACTAACACACCAGCAATTCGCGATGTCGGTAGACATTTGAGAAACTCTTTTAAAATGCCGATGTATAATGAGATGGAAGGATCCTTAAAAAAATCCGGTTTAATCCAGCCGCACTCACAACTTTTTCAGGGATTTTAGGGAAAGAAAATTACTGTTAGTCCCCAACAACATTAGGGTGATAACGAGACCGGTAAACTAGAGTCATGGACTAACGACCCAACAATCAGTAGCAAAAAACATTGTTAGTTCCTAAAAAATAAAACAGGACTTAGAAAGTTAAAGAAAAATAAAGTGTGTAAAAGCGCGTATTCATGGATAATTTGAAAACATCCAAACATCATAAAACACACAGGCCAAGATAACAAGAAACAACAATGAGTGGACGAGAGAAACCACCTGCAGTGAAAATATCTTCAAAGAAAAAAAGAAAGAAAGAGAGGGAGAGAGAGAGAGAGAGAGAGAGAGAGAGAGAGAGAGAGAGAGAGAGAGAAAAGGGCTTCTCTGCTGCCAAAGATACAGCCTTGAGCAATTAAAAACTCCGAAATGACTATACCAAAATAAAGTGCCATCTTAACTGTGCTATTATTATTTTTTTTTTTAAACGAAGCAGAAGTCATATAAACCCTCAGGGTGCCTGTGTTTTTGAAAAAAAGCCCGTTTGTAAGTATGTCCCTTGTAAGATTATACAGTAAAATAGAATTGTTTTAAATATAAGTTAGTTTAAATAATATTCGATTTAGTAGCTTTGAAACAATATAACCCTACTTTTCCCTTTTCGAAAGAATTAAGCGCATTTCCCTTAAAAGCTTCCCATACCTGTCACGAATTATAAAAGATTATTGTTTGAATTAGGGCGACAGTGTTGTACCTTTGTTTGGTTATTTACGGACTATTCTGCTCTGACAAAAATCAGGAAGGATAAAAAGAAAGGTCCCGGGGTGACAGAGTTCGGGGCGGAGGCTCTGTGTTTTTATCCAGTCGCTTCCTGAGGTGTCCTCTCCTTATGCAAATCTCCATTGTTGCCTCCTCTCGGATTTTTATTTCCTTCCAAACATTTCTTCCGGGACGATGGGGTGGGGCCGGCGGAAAGTTTTCCATATTCATTCCAGGATTGTCACCTATCTGGGGCGCATATTGGCTCCGGAAGATTGAAAGCCAGGATTGTCACGCTGTTTGCGGACAGTCTAGGAAGGGTGGCTGTAGAAAATACGTCAATCCAATATGCTCAGTTTTCCTTTCTCCAAACTGTTCCATCTTTAGAGAAATGACATAAAAAATGTGTCTATCAAAAATGAAATTAAAATATTGCCCATTTTGATCCAATGTCATTAACCGTTTCATAGCACTCCTTGGGGTGGATGTCAAACAAAACTCTTGCATTGAAATTTCGTTTAGCAGAATTTAACTTTTTTTTACATTTCCACGAAGAAATTTGGTCATAGATCAAACCAAGTAATACAATGACGAAGCAAGATCAGGGATAATAGGCGGCCAGGTGAGGCGAAACATCTTGCTGGAAGCGGGCCGTAGTCAACCAACTGTGAGTTCCAGTTTCTTCTGCTGTCACTCACTGCACAGACAGAAGCGCGACTCATCAGTAATCATAACAGCATTCTAATTGAATTCTAGGCGCTCGCTGCACCATATTCTTGTGAGTTGCTGGTGGCGGTCTGTTGCTGCAGGTCGTCTCCAAGGGGAAGAACAACTGCTTTGTTAAAAGCCGTGCCAAAAAAACTTGTACTTCATTTAGGTTCTGGCGGGTTCTACGGAAAGAATACTTCTGTTCTCCCTTAGCGTCGTAATGAGCTGAAATCGACTTCAGGCCTTCTATTGGCACTTCCAGTCTCTCGGAATCGGACGCCGCTCTGGGAAACGCCAACTGCCTCTGCAATATTCATTTTCCCGTGACCACGACATTCTCACAATAATATTGTGAACTTCTGGTTGAAGAGTTTAAAAGGGTAGTTGTGTCTTTCCATGGTTAAAGAGAATGTAACTGGATTAAAATGGAGAAAAGGTGTTTCTTCACAAAATGAGCAATCTTCATATTTACTACTGTTAAGTAAACATGTTTCACAGGAGCCCCCTGACAACGGTTGTAATAATTATAATTAATTAAGGTTTTTTGGTTGAGATAAAAAAAGTCAATGGCACGAGCGGGATTCGAACCCACGATCTTCGGCTAGATACGCCGCTGCTCTACCACTTGAGCTATCGTGACCTCGATCCACTCGGACACTAACTTTCCATCTCAACCCCACCTTTTGAATTTTCCCTCCTTTTTGCCTATTTTCAAATGTCATGTAATCGGATTGGATTCTCGACGACAAATGAAATTGCCACGGAAAGCTTTAGTGAAGTATACTTCATTTTAAATCATTAAATTCACTAATTTCGTGGTCCACTTGACCAATTAATATATTACAATTAATTAAGGTTTTTTGGTCGAGATAATAGCCATAAAAATGGCAAAAAGGAGGGATAATTCAAAAGGTAGGGTTGAGATGGGAAGTTAGTGTCGAGTGGATCGAGGTCACGATAGCTCAAGTGGTAGAGCAGCGGCGTATCTAGCCGAAGATCGTGGGTTCGAATCCCGCTCTTGCCATTGACTTTTTTATCTCAACCAAAAAACCTTAATTAATTGTAACATATTAATTGGTCAATCGGACCACGAAATTAGTGAATTTAATGGTTGTAATAATGTTGAATTTGGATAAAATCAAGAGTTGTTTAGGTGGAACAATAGTACATGGGAGAAAACAAAACAGAAAAACAATGGATATTTTAAAACTTACATTCTTGTAGAAACTGGAAAAATGTCAACGTGCATCGGGATTCATCAATAAACCCACCTATCCATTATTTACCCATTTTTTCACACAATTTTATATTGAACGGACATCTTAAAAGAATTTTTGAATTCATCCCTATACTACGACATTTCTGAGTCTGTAGTTCCTATGCAAGCCTATTCTACTATACTAATTCACCTTAACAATCTCGCCGTGATGGCATCTATCGAGACATTAGATATTGGACACGCCATGAGAAAATAATGGGTATATGTGGCCGGAATAGAATATTTGATTCTATAAGTGGCCATAGAATTTTTATAGATCTTATCCGTTGGTGCATGTCACTAGTCTACAGACATTGTTCCTAATGGAACATTATTGACAGTATCAGTAATTTTCCGAATTCTACACTTTCTTGCAATGTCATAACTTCATGGGGTTTGGTTGGATTTAATTCTACAAAAGAGCCGAAAAACCCATCCAATTTCTATTCTTTCTATCGCCACCGCGGATTGCAGGGGCGTAAGTTCATGCCCTTTTGTCTACTGGAATCCTCCACCTCCACAATGAAGTGTAGTTGGAGACTAACCCGATATTCAATATTCTTTACTTCCTTGCCATGGGTACATGTAACAGGAGTTGATTCTACAAGTGGCCGTGAATCTTTTTAGGAAGAGTGGAGGTTTCGGCCTGATACTACCCGCCTTCCTCAGTGTTGGATCTGTGTGCTATTTTGTCAGCCTGATAAGCCGACCCACGTCTGACTAAAGAGAAGGAAAATTTTGTGGAATACTTATTTCTTTTTGTACAAGGTTTTACTTACGACCATTGATGGCTGATTAGAATTTCAGCAATATCTGTTGGTTCATGTCACTAGTCTACAGACATTGTTCCTAATGGAACATTATTGACAGTATCAGTAATTTTCCGAATTCTACACTTTCTGGCAATGTGCATAACTTCATGTACTTTGGTCAGATTTAGTTCTACAAAACAGCCAAAAACCCAACCAATTTCTATTCTTTCTATCGCCACCGCGGATTGCAGGAGCGTAAGTTCATGCCCTTTAGTCTTCAATCCACCTCCCCGGTGACGTGCAGTTGGAGATTCCCGATATTCAATACTCTTCACTCCCTTGCTATGAGTACTTGTAGCAAGAATTGATTCTACAAGTGGCCGTGAATCTTTTTAGGGAGAGTGGAGGTACCTCCGAGAAGAAGAAAGAACTTATGATCTTTGATGATTGCCTGGTATCTCATCAATATCCGTAGGTAATCATCTTGATTCCTTCCTTCGTCCTTACAAGGAAATATATACAATATTAAATTTTTCATATTAAGGACGTCTTATCATGGATTTACCACGGACCCATTTGATTTCATACCGTATCGAAGTTTTGAAAGATTTTCGTTTCGGATTGCTGGGCGGTTTATACATGTTACTGGGTTACTTGCCTTTTTTCATCTTCCTAATTTCGTGTAGTTTGGGGCTAACAGTGTTTTTCAATATACTTCAATCCCTGGCAAAGTCATGAGTGTGTGTGGCTTGATATGATTTTTCAACTTGCCTAGAATATCTACGATATCTATTGTACCCTCCCTGGTCCATCGTCTTGACGAAAAACGATGTTCGTTCAAGAAACCCTTTTCGATCAGTTTTTTTAAAATTATGTTAAGAGCTGCTTCTACACCTGTGAACTTTATTTTATCAAATAATGTTTTGTACTATTGCCTCTTGAAGTAAGTGGAATGACAGGACATTGTTGTTTCCGACCATGTTAGTCCTCAACTCGCTTTTTGGACCCAATAGACGCGTCTTTACTTCCCGCCTTCCTCAGTGTTGGGTTTGTGTGCTATTTTGTCAGCCTGATAAACCGACCCACGTCCGACTGACAAAAATTTTGTGCGATACTTATTTTTTTTTTTGTACAAGGTTGAGGGAACAAAGCCAATCGAAGATTTTTGAACATCATAGATTTCCGACTACAAGACATGAACTGGACAAGTTAAATAGAATAAATGTAGTTACAGTCATTGAAATACATGAACTTGAATAAAAAGGTTTTTTTTTGTTACTTTGAAGTACAGTTTAAGGATATTTGGACAGGTTAGCATAAATTGTAATTGAATTTTTCAGTTAAGCTTAAATTAAACTAGAAACAGTTGCTGTTTTTACGCTTTTAGTATGGTAATAAAAATTAGACTCTCATGCAAAATAAATTAACACGAGTAAAATAAATGTGTCGATGATGTCGACAGACGGTACTCCTGCTCCCAGATGCTCTCTGACCCGACTCCCGTCTCATTCCTCCCGGCACGCGACCCGATTAATTATCCGAATATTTTTCTGGCGAATTAAGAAAATGAGAGGTGTGGGAAAGGAGGACAGTTGTTGGGATGTGTCATGGGAACGGGCAAGGAATCGGGCGGAATTAGCCACGGCTCCGCCGAGATTCGTCTCACCCTGTTAAGCCCACCCTATCGGAAAGAGGCCGTTTGCACCCCCCTTTCGACATCAATCCGAAGTGTTCGCACTGCTGTCTCCTCACAAGCCGATCGTCATTAATACCACTAAGGGATCAACGATAATCGTAATGACCGGGAAGTTGAATGAAAAGGGGTTGTAATTGCATTTCCGGAGAGAAAAAAAAGAGACTGATTTTGTCTATAAATATTTAATGTTAAATAATGTTCAACACTTAAACATACATTAACACCGTGTGATTTCCATTTAACCGCATCTTACTTTTATAAATATCAACAATATCCGTAACAAAATTTTTTAAAAATTATTGATCCCGTAACTAAATTTTTTAATTAGAAAAAATTATCATTCAACATTGTAAATTATATAACACTTATTATTGAAATTATTTTTAAAATATCACACTGCATTTGTTAGAGAACTTGAAAGATATTGTCTAAAATCTTTGGGCTTAGTTGTTCTCGAAAAAGGCAAGAAAAAGATTTTGAAGAAAAAATTATTTCTTCATCCATGTATTAATGAGTGAATAAAAATTACACTTTATTTTGGAATTTGGGAACCACTTAAAGTTGAAAGAAAGAGAGAGAGAGAGAGAGAGAGAGAGAGAGAGAGAGAGAGAGAGAGAGAGTGAGGGGGAGAGAGAGAGGGAGGGAGGGAGAGAGTGGGGGATATACAGATGTTATAATAGCGAAAGATTGGAATAAATATGAAGGGAGTTTAAGGGGTAAAAAGAGAGGGAGAGAGAGATAGAGAATGCGATAGAGAAGTAGAGAGAGAACGAGGACGAGAAAGTGATAGAGAAAGAGAGAGAGAGAGAGAGAAAAAGAGAGGAGAAAACAGAGGAATGCTACTTGGAAAGGGGGCAGAAGTTAGAAGTAAAATTTGTACCACGTAACATCACAGAGCGCTGATCACTGTAAGGTAAAGGACCCGCGTTCGAATCCAGCGGCCCTGCATTCGAACCCGACATATAACCTCTCCTGTTGTGAACCCTTGTCCAAAAAAAAAATAATACAAAGATAAAAAAGACGAACAAGACCAAGCGAGTGTGGAAGATAGCGACATGTTAAAGAAGATAACAAAGAGAGATTGAAAGAAAAGAAGGGGGAAATGTAAAACAATGAGGAGAAAAGAGAGAGAGAATGAGATATAGAGATATAATGAGAGAGAGGGAAAGAATGAGGAGAGAGAGAGAGAGAGAGAGAGAGAGAGAGAGAGAGAGAGAGAGTTAGGAAGAAAGAGGGTGAGAAAGGAATGCTACATGCATACCGGGCAGAAGGTTAAAACTTCTGTGAAAAGTGTTAAAGTGTTAAAACTTGTACCACGTACCATGAAGAAAAAATGGAAAGAAAAAGATATTGGAAGAATGTGAGATGGATAGTATGTAAAGATATGTAGAAAGATAGGTAGGTAGATAGATAGATTTATATATATATATATATATATATATATATATTTATATATAACTTNAGAGAGAGCGAGAGAGAGAGAGAGAGAGAGAGAGAGAGAGAGAGACAGAGAGAGAATGAGGGTGAGAAAGAGTTGATTAGTTCTTCGAAACAACATTTTTAAAAAACTGCAAAGCGTTATTTTACGTCTTGGACATTAAGTTTGATAATTAATCATTGGGAGGAAAATCATGGGAAGACTTAAGAAGAGAGAGAATTCTTCAGATATGACAATCAAACGGTGAATTATAAAAAAAAAAGAAGAAGAAAGGACGGATGAAAAATCGCTCGTCTGATGTGAAATAACGAAACGGGCGTTTAAAACAGACTAACGAGTGAGGAGGTTCAAATCCATTAATTATGGAATCTCTTAACCCGAAGTGACCGGGTTTTGAACGTTTAATAGCTCGAAACGTCATGTAGCCGGGCTCCATTCTGTATTCAAATTGTTTTCATGTGCTCACTGATGTCTAAAACGATAAAAATATTATTTTATGAAAAGTGCCACCCCACGACAAGTCTCCCCTTCCCCGTTCTCCCTGCTTCCGTTTTTTATTATTTCTTTTTTGTGTGTATTTTTTAACGAGTCACCCGACGCCTTATTCCTATGCGGCGTCATTTATCTCGGTTAGTTACGGGTGGCACCCTTCTTTTAACCTAGTTATGTACAATGTTTCCTATTATCCCTTCGACGTCTGATCGTAAAATTTGCTGAGCCGGCGGTCTTGTAGCAGTCGTAAAACTGACTACAACGCGAAATAGTCGGAGAAATATTTCCAACCAGTGATAAAGACCACTTTAACATGATCTTGTGTCAATTGGAGGATCAACAAGGATTGATCTGAATCGATCAATTAATATTTCTGCATACAATTCCATTTATGACAATTTATTCTGCTTATAATTCTAGCCATCACATATACAATTATTATTATGTATTCTCCGGACACTAACTTACAAATTACATTCTTCCCAGTTCGTATTCTCAAATGACTTCTAGTCGGAGATATTCTAATGACCATTCTAAGTACCAGAAATACGATTACTGTAGTATTGACAAATAACAGAGAGAAGAAAAGAAGCAGATTGAGAAAGAGAGAGAGAGAGAGAGAGAGAGAGAGAGAGTGAGAGCGAGCGAGAGAAGAAGAGATAGACTTGTAGGGACAGTGAGAGAGTGGGACGGAGAAGTTAAAGAGAGAGAAAGGGAGAGTGAGAGCGAGCGAGAGAAAAAGAGATAGACTTGTAGGGACAGTGAGAGTGTGGGACGGAGAAGTAAGGGAGATAGAAAGAAAGAGAGAGTGAGAGCGAGTGGGAGAGAAAGAGAAAGATAGATACATAGGGACAGGGAGAAAGTGGGACGGAGAAGAGCGAGAGAGAGAGAGAGAGAGAGAGAGAAAGTGTGAGAAAGAGAGAGAAAGAAATAGAGAGAAAGAGGAAGGTAGGTAGATATTGAGTTAAGATGGAAAGAGAGATGGAATTGAGAAAGAGAGAGAGAGAGAGAGAGAGAGAGAGAGAGAGAGAGAGAGAGAGAGAGAGAGAGAGAGAGAGAGAAAGAGACATTGAGCGCACATAAAAAATGAAAAATGTTAAATTTATTAATAGAATTATATTTATTAATTATTAGTATATGAACACATTTTCATTTTTTTAAGTTATTGATTCCTTTTGATGAATTTTTAATGAAATTATAACCAACTAGGCTAAAGTGACTTGACTTCTTGAGCGTATTTTTAATAGAATTTCAAGAACGGCGCAAAAGACCTACTGTTCCGCAACACTTATGAATCGTGTGGGTTTAGTAATTCTTATAAATGATGTTCGGAAAATATGTTTAACGTGATTATTAAACATTGTATTGGTTTTCCTATCATCGATGGGTTGGTCTGTCAGAAGTGTTTCGGTATTTCGCCTTCATCCCATGCCAAATAACACTGAAGATGGCGGGAAATCAAAAATCGTGCGAAATACAGGCATATAAGGAAAAAGTCTTCTGATATATCTTCAATGAATCGCGTAGCCACTAGGGAACACTCGAAGGAGATCTAGTTTGTCGACCTTCTATAGAGAGAGAAAATCTCTGTATTGTTTTTCTCCAAACCAGACGACCTCAAACAAAACCTTGACGAATGAAAAAACAAAATTTTTGTCCAATCTCGCTCAGACCAATTGATGTGATTTCTTGCAAAAATCCACCGAGCTGTTCAGTGCCTTGTCAGAATTTTGGAGTGGCAGGCCTTCTCGTTCATAATCCAGCTTCTGAAGTCTTCCCCTGACATTAACATTTCTAACTTGTTGAAGTCATCACTTGATCCCAACAGCGGTAGAATGTCGATTACGGAGCACATTTGAATCAATAAAATCTCTCCGATGGTAGCACGATGGTGACCTGATCCACCACCAGTACATTACCTCCAGTATCACGGTTGCTATAAAAGACCCTTTGGACAGTTGTTCTAGGATTGGTAAGCACCCTGGCCACATACGCATGACTTGTTTCGTCTTTCAATAATACGATGATTCTAGAAGAAACTGTATCACTTAAAACAATCACTCAGACAAATGAGCAACTTAAATTTGGTACAATTTAACAAAAATCAAACCATCGGAACGTTAGAAAGAAGTGTGTGGTGTTTAGTGACCGTGAGGTGCGGTCTGGTGTGACGTAGGTGTTAGAAAAACATTTTCTCTATCGTGCCAACGTTTCGATCTTTATAGAGATCATCTTCAGAGGGTCTGAGCCGGGAGTGCCCTCTCAACACGACACACAAGAATGCACATCTTCACGTAAAACAAACACTTTGAGCCCTGATGATGATCTCAATAAAGATCGAAACATTGGCACGATAAAGAAAATATTTTTCTAAATCCTACGTCACACCCAGACTGCATCTCACAATCTCCAAATAATCGTTAGAAAGAAGCTTTATAAAAAACAAAGAAGAGATTGACTATTCAAAGATTTATTTACAAAATCCAATTGTAAATACAAGTGGAAGATTTTATCTGTGTTTTACTTACCTTTAATTCTTTAAAACGGACCAAACATAACAGTAAGATAATTAATGGAGGATTGTCTAAGATATTATTAAATGTATTAATCTTTTTTTGCTTCTTAATATAAAATGAATGGGAATCGACTACATGGTTATTTAATGCAGATAATGATCATTTGACCACTAAGAGACAAGATTGTATCTTCTCTTGCAAGGAGAATTTTTTGAATTTCATATAAACTACAAAATCCAACTATAGTCTCTTTCCTGAGATTTTAAAGTCAATGATACAATGATCCAATCTATCATCTTATCTTGTGATTATGATTATAGTCTGGATGATGACCATCGTAACATAGACTGCTACACAGATGGTTCACTTATCAAAGGTAGAGGGAGTGGTGCAGGAATCTACATACCAAAATTAGGAATAAGCATCTCCTCCCCTCTTGGCAATAACACCTCCGTTTTTCAGGGGACATCTGGGCCATCAATGTGTGTTGGAGAACACTGATGGAAAATAAAATTATGGGAAAAGATATTAAAATCTTTTCTGACAGTCAGGCTAGTCTTAGGACATTACAAAAAGATTTGTCAACCTCACGACTAGTGGAGGAAACTATAGATCTTATCAATAGGATCTCTTTCAGGTTTGAGAACAAGGTAACCCTTGTTTGGATACCAGCACATAAGGGACACCATGGCAATGAAAAGGCGGATGGCCAAGCCAAAGAAGGCTCGAACACTGCATTTGTCGGGCCACAACGGTGTTACCTAACTCTATGAGCACAGCGAAAGAGAGTATCAATAACTGGGGCATGAAACAATTCCTTAGGGAGTGGAATTTATCCCCCGGACACAGGCAATCGAAAGAGTTTGTTAAGGCGATCAAACCAGCAGAATCGAAATG